>NC_057800.1:515336340-515526077 GCF_018294505.1 Triticum aestivum | reverse complement strand
CCCGGCCACCGCCGCCGCCTCCGCCCCTCGTCGCCTCGGTCGTCGGCGCCCGAGCCCCGGCGTCCTCTCCCTCGTCGTCCGGCAAGAACTCCGGCGAGCCTCGACATCAAACCTCGAAGAGCGTGCCGCGATCCAGATCTGGCCGTGAACAGTAAACCCTAGGTCGAATTTTTCTTCTAAGTCCCCGGATTTTCCGTTCCAACTGCCAATGTTCATAGCCTCGTAACTTTGCATCCGTAGCTCCGATTCATGCATATAGCATATCAAAATGTTCATCTCAGAGAGTACATCATTTCATTACATTGCATATTTTTCATTTGAGTTCATCTTGATGCCCGAAATGCGGTTAGAAGAGGGCTACTTGAGATAATTGTCAGATCTGTTGCTCCATTTAGCTTTTTGTCATTTTTGCCATGATTATTGTGTGCATGCTATGCCCTGATGCTCTACATATGTTTTGCTAAGGGTTTTTTCATATTTCCAGAGGTGCAACCCATGTATTTTTGTGATGTGTGTGGTGACTAGCACGAGCTTGCAAAGTGGTGCACTTGTTAATTCTGTTCTCAGGGACTTAGCATTTCCACTAAGTCCTTGAGTTGTTTATCTCATTTGGCCATATGTTCATGTTGTTTCCTAGTGATCCGTGCCTCTTTTGAGGATGATCAGTAAGGATGTTTTGTTAATCTTGTAGTGCTCTATCCATCCATGTCTTTGTTTGCAATTATGGAGCACCCTAGGTTGAGTCAATCAATCTCTACTTTTGCTACTTTGTGAATCTGGGCAGATTGTCAACTTGTTTGCAATTTTGCCGATGATGTTGTAGTTGACCCGTGCATGCTATGCTATTGTTCTTGCCATTTCTAGCTTGTATTTTGTGTATTCTTGATGGGTGTATGCTTAGCTTTTGATGACTTGCTCCGTAGTGAGTGCATCGAGCTCGTAAACATGCCTACTTGAGTTATGTTTCAGCATGTTCCAGTTTTCACTAAGTCTGAGAACTGATTATGTTTTTGCTATGTTCACATGCTTGCAATTGTATTTTCTGATCCCTTTTGGCTCAAGGTCACTAAGGGACTTTTGTTAAGCTCTTTGAGTAGCTCCATGCCATGCTTTACTTTGCCATGTTCAGGTCATGTAGCATATAGTGTTCATGCTCCGAAGAGTGCCAGCTGATCTGAAATTCCAGACAAGTGTTAATTTCACTAAGTCTGAAATTTGTTTGTCATATGCATTTTTGCCATGCTTGTTCGAACCTGTTAATGGATGAATTGGCCATAGCTCAGTGCTAGACTTTTGTTAAGCATCTTGAATGCATCCCTGCCATGTATTTTGTTGTCATGTTTGGGTGCTGTAGCATGTTCATCCCATTGCATTTTGATGGCTACTTGCTGTAAATCGCAGACCGGTGTCATATTTGAATTGCTTGCCATTTCCAAACCGTAACTCCGATTCCGGCGTTCTTTATATCGTTTTCAAGCGATTTCATCTCATCTTTCCAGTGGCACACTTGGATTTCCAAGTTGAGGCCAGTTTCTTGCATTCCCTGTCACGTCTTACATATGCATCCCGCATCGCATCCCGCATAGCATATCATCTTTGCATCGTCTTGTTTGGTCCTTGCACGTGTTTGATTGTGTCCTTGTTGCTTGTTTGTCTTGTTTGGGTAGATCCGGGAGACGAGTTCGCTAATGAGGAGCTCGTTGAGTTTGCTTTCGAGGATCCAGTCAACTCTGACAACTGTGCAGGCAAGATGACCATAACCTCGAAATCACTACTATCTTCGCTATGCTAGATTGCTCGCTCTTTTGCTATGCCAATGCTACGATGCCTATCATTTGCTTTCAAGCCTCCCAATTTTCCATGTCAAATCTCTAACCCACCTTGTCCTAGCAAACCATTGATTGGCTATGTTACCGCTTTGCTCAGCCCCTCTTATAGCGTTGCTAGTTGCAGGTGAAGATTGAAGGTCGTTCCTTGTTGGAACATTTATTTACTTGTTGGGATATCATTATATTGCCATGTTATATTAATGCATCTATATACTTGGTAAAGGGTGGAAGGCTCGGCCTCTCGCCTAGTTTTTTGTTCCACTCTTGCCGCCCTAGTTTCCGTCATATCGGTGTTATGTTCCCGGATTTTGCGTTCCTTACGCGGTTGGGTTATAATGGGAACCCCTCGATAGTTCGCCTTGATTAAAGCTTTTCCAGCAATGCCCAACCTTGGTTTTACCATTTGCCACCTAGCCTTTTTTCCCTTGGGTTTCCGGAGCCCGAGGGTCATCTTATTTTAACCCCCCCGGGCCAGTGCTCCTCTGAGTGTTGGTCCAAAATGTCAGCCGCCGGTGGCTACCAGGGGCAACTCTGGGCTGGCCTACCGGAAGTTTAGACAATCTGAGTGTGCCCTGAGAAAGAGATATGTGCAGCTCCTATAGGGATTTGTCGGCACATTCGGGCGGTGTTGCTGGTCTTGTTTTAACCTGTCGAAGTGTCTTGAAGAACCGAGATACCGAGTCTGATCGGAACGTCTTGGGAGGAGGTCTATTCCTTCGTTGACCATGAGAGCTTGTCATGGGCTAAGTTGGGACTACCCTGCAGGGATTTGAACTTTTGAAAGCCGTGCCCGCGGTTATGGGCAGATGGGAATTTGTTAATGTCCGATTGTAGATAACTTGAAACTTAACTTAATTAAAATGAATCAACCGTGTGTGTTACCGTGATGGCCTCTTCTCGGCGGAGTCCGGGAAGTGGACACGGTGTTGGAGTAATGTTTGTGCAGGTTGCTCTCTAGTTTCTCGCTCGCACTTTGCCTCCTCTTCTCGCTCTCTTTTGCGAACAGGATAGCCACCATACTTGCTAGTCGCTTGCTGCAGCTCCACATATATTTACCTTGCCTTACCTATAAGCTTAAATAGTCTTGATCGCGAGGGTGCGAGATTGCTGAGTCCCTGTGGCTCACAGATTACTATTACACCAGATGCAGGGCCTGATGATTCCGCTCTAGGAGACGCGCTCGAGCTCAAGTGGGAGTTCGACGAGGACTCTCAACGTTACTATGTTTTCCTTTCCTGATGATCAGTAGTGGTGCCCAGTTGGGGGTGATTGGGACCGTGTCGCATGTTGGGTTATCTTTTATTTTGGCGCCGTAGTCAGGCCATGAGTGTTTGGATGATGTAATGTTATTTATGTACTTGATTGATGTGGCGAGTGTAAGCCAACTATGTTATCTTCCCTTTTATTATCTATATTACATGGGATGTTGTGAAGATTGCCTAACTTGCGACATATGCCTTCAATGCGATTATGCCTCTAAGTCGTGCCTCGACACGTGTGAGATATAGTCGCATCGAAGGTGTTACAAGTTGGTAATCAGAGCCTTCCCCGACCTTAGGAGCCCCATTGCTTGATTGTTTTTCGCAGCCGAGTTGTGTCTAGAAAAATGTTTTGAGTCATTTAGGAATTATATATCGGAGAGTTTAGGAATTCTTTTTACTTCCCAGTCTCCTCATCGCTCTGGTAAGGCATCCTGACGTAGAGTTTTGACTCTTCTCTTCTCAAATTTCACAAAAAAAATTTAGGATCACGCGGGTATCTTGGAATCGTTCCGATGGTTTTATGATGAGAACATTGTCTTGGTGCCTCCTGTCAGGGGTTTTGTGGAAGTGTCCCGGGGAGTTGAGGTCTGAGGTGTTGTCGTCATAATTTTATCGTTGCAGTTCTGGAATACCTGAGTTTAGTACGCCGACATCGAAAATCTCTTTTATGCAGTTCGTTGGTGAGATAACCTCGACGCCACCCAGTACTGGGGCGGGAGTTTGGGAGTATCGCCATAACTTGTATAATGGATGGTTTTCGAAGGTTGAGGTAGATGGTTTCCGAAGTTTTTCTTGGTTATGTGTTGAAGGATGGATACAGCTGGATGTAGGATTTGTTAGATTTGGGTGAGATATTATGCTTCCCCTGTATCCCCAACACCCGATTGCATAACCGGAAAGGTTCGGGAGTTTCATAGGTGGGAATTCTAGTAGCTCTAGTTCTTCTTCCACGGATATTGGTTTGAGATTGGGATTTCTTACCGATTATTCGTTCTTGATCCGTACCTTGTTGATTTATTCTCTACCTTAATTCTAAGTGGCTTCTCAATTTATGGATATGTGACCATTTCAAGAGGAATGCATTCGTTCATTTTGTTCGGATGTGAAGACTATATGTTGCAATTTTCATTCCGTTGGATTCAGCTTCAATATTTGTCTATCAATGTGCTAATGGTGGTCAACCTCTTCAGGATGGCTCCTCCAACGCACATGACTCCGAATCCTAATCCGCCACCACCTCCACCTCCTCCGGAGGCATGGCAAGCTATGATGGCTGCAACCAATGCAAACACACAGTTGATCATGCAAATTCTTCAAGAGTGCAATCAAGGCAACCAAGGGAACCAAGGCAACAATCAGAATTACTTTGCTACGCTCAACCAGTTCCTTGCTAATGGGCCAAAGACTTTCAGCAATTGTGTTGAGGCAACCGATGCTGACGATTGGCTTGTGGATCCGTGCAAGCATTTCGAGTGCAGTAAGGTCATGCCTGAGGACTTTGTCAAGTTCGCTTCCTTCCAACTCAAAGATCAAGCTGCAGAATGGTTCCAGCAGTACAAGGACTCCAGAGGTGGACGTGTTATCACTTGGGATGAATTCCGTCAAGATTTCCGAGCTCATCATATTCCTCAGAGCGTGGTTGAAAGCAAGCGTGAGGAATTCCGCAACCTGAAGCAAGGCTCTTTGTCTGTCTATGACTACAACAAGTTGTTCCAGAAGCTTGCCTGCTTTGCCAAGCAGGACGTCCCTGATGAGAAGAGCATGATATACCAGTAAAGGGGTGGTCTCAGAGAAGAAATTCAGCTAGCTCTTGTTCTCTTTGAGCCCTTGAGGTACGATGAGTTCTACAACATGGCACTGAAGCAAGAGGCTGCTCAGTTGAGGTGTGATGCTTCCAAGAAGCGAGTCAGAGATGTTACTCCTTCTTCCTCTACTCAAGTGGACAAGCAGCAGAAGTATTGGCTTCCTCCTCCTCCGTTCCGTCAGCCGTATCAGCAGAAGAGTAAAGGTGGCAGTGGTTCTTCCCACCCACCCAAGCCTGGCTTTCAGAACAAGACTTCGTCTCAAGCTCCAAGATCAAGTGCTTCGTATCACCGTCCACTTTCAGAGGTCACGTGCAACAAGTGCCAACAGAAGGGTCACTATGCCAACAAGTGTTTCAACCAGAGGCGTCTTCCTCCTCCTCCTCCTGTCAGATCGGCATGTACAGCTGTGGTCAAGCATAACCCCAAGTACTCCAAGGTCAATATGGTGAATGCAGCTCAGGCAGAGGATTCATCAGATGTCATCATGGGTAACCTTCCTATTAACGATGTCCCTGCAAAAGTTCTTTTTGACATGGGTGCATCGCATTGTTTTATCTCGAGACCTTTTGCATCTAAGCATGGGTGGTTTTCTCAAGTTATGCATAAGCCATTAGCAGTTGTCTCTCCGGGTAGATGCTTGCTTGCTAACTACGAAGTTCCGGATATTTCTATCTCGATGGGTGATTTCAAGTTTCTGGCTTCTCTAATGATCCTTGGTAATTCGGATATTGATCTTATTCTCGGAATGGATTGGCTTTCTAAGCACAAGGCGCATCTTGATTATGCAGCCAGGCAGATTCAATTGACTCATTCGTCTGAGGATGTAATTGTCTTTGCCACTCGGGATAATACCATCCGTCTGTTTTCTCTCAATGAGAAGGGGGAATTGGATGCCATCTCGCAAATTCCAGTCGTTTGTGAATATCAAGACGTCTTTCCAGAAGAGCTTCCAGGAATGCCTCCGCACCGGCCAGTTGAATTCGTTATTGATCTTGAGCCTGGCACGGAACCTGTGTGCAAGCGTCCTTACAAGCTCGGACCTGAAGAGTTGAAAGAGCTGAAGAAGCAACTCGATATTCAAGAGAAAATGGGTCTCATCCGGCCTAGTTCTTCTCGTGGGGTTCTAGTGTTCTTTTTGTGAAGAAGAAGGATGGAACGGACCGACTTTGTGTTGATTACCGTCCATTGAACAAGAAAACCATCAAGAACAAATACCCACTTCCCAACATCAATGAGCTATTCGAGCAACTCAAAGGTGCCCAAGTATTCTCCAAGCTTGATCTTCGTATGGGTTATCATCAGATTCGAATCCGTGAGCAAGATATTCCCAAGACGGCTTTTAGGACAAGCTATGGTTCTTACGAATACATTGTCATGTCTTTTGGTCTCGTCAACGCTCCTCCAACTTTCTCTCGCATGATGAACTTTATCTTCAACGCCTACACCAATGACTTCATTTTGGTCTATCTCGACGACATTTTGGTTTTCTCCAAGAACAAGGAAGATCATGCCAAGCACTTGTGTTTGGTTCTCGATAAGCTCAGAGAACATCAGTTCTATGCCAAGTTCTCCAAGTGTGAATTTTGGCTCGATGAGGTTCTTTATCTTGGTCATATCATTTCTGCCAAGGGCATTGCCGTGAATCTTGAGAAGGTGTCTACAATTGTGAATTGGGAACCTCCTCAGAACGTGAAGCAACTCCGCAGTTTCCTCGGTCTCGCAAGTTATTGCCGAAGATTCATTGAAAACTTTTCTAACATCGCCAAGCCTCTCTCTAATCTTCTCCAGAAGCACGTCAAGTATGTTTGGTCTCCGTAGTGTGACATTGCTTTCAACACGTTGAAAGAGAAATTGATCACTGCTCCAGTTCTGACTCCGCCTGATGAATCCAAGCCGTACGAGGTCTTTTGTGATGCCTCTCTCCAAGGTCTTGGCGCAGTTTTGATGCAAGAGAAGAAAGTTGTTGCTTATACCTCTCGCCAGTTGAAGCCCAATGAGAAGAACTGCCCCACTCATGATCTCGAGTTGGCGGCAGTTGTGCATGCTCTTTTGACTTGGAGACATCTTCTATTGGGAAGAAAAGTGGACATTTTCACTGATCACAAGAGTCTCAAGTACATCTTCACTCAGCCTAATCTCAACCTCAGGCAAACTCGATGGATCGAAATGATTCAAGAGTATAATCCGAGTATCGAGTATACTCCAGGCAAGGCCAATGTGATTGCTGACGCATTGAGCAGGAAAGCTTATTGCAACAGTCTGATTCTCAAGCCTTATCAACCCGAGCTCTGTGAAGCTTTCCGCAAACTTAATCTGCAAGTTGTTCCTCAAGGTTTCCTCGCCAACCTTCAAGTCGCTCCTACCTTGGAAGACCAGATTCGCCAAGCCCAGCTTCTTGATGCTATGGTGAAAAAGGTGAAGATTGGGATTGCCAAGAGTCAACCCAAGTACAAGTGCTACCGCCTTGATGACAAGGACACTCTCTTCTTCGAGGATCGTATTGTTGTACCCAAAGGTGACCTCCGTAAAGTGATCATGAACGAGGCTCATAATTCTCTCCTCTCCATCCACCCTGGGAGTACGAAGATGTATCAGGACCTTAAGCAGGCTTATTGGTGGACTCGAATGAAGCGCGAGATTGCTCAATTCATGAATGAATGTGATGTCTGCAGAAGAGTGAAGGCAGAACACCAAAGGCCAGCTGGTCTCCTCCAACCTCTTGCCATTCCAGAATGGAAGTTTGACCACATTGAAATGGACTTCGTGACTGGGTTTCCAAAGTCCAAGCGTGGCAATGATGCTATATTCGTTGTCATCGACAAACTCACCAAAGTGGCTCATTTTCTGCCTATCAAAGAGTCGATCACTGCAGCTCAATTGGCGGAACTCTATACCTCTCGATTGTCTCTCTGCACGGTATTCCACAAGTGATCTCTTCAGACCGTGGCAGCATCTTTACCTCCAAGTTTTGGGATTCTTTTCAGAAGGCCATGGGCACCAACATCCGCTTCAGCACAGCTTTCCATCCTCAAACTAGCGGTCAAGTCGAGCGTGTCAACCAGATTCTTGAAGATATGCTCAGGGCTTGTGTGATCTCCTTCGGCATGAAGTGGGAGGATTGTCTTCCTTATGCTGAATTCTCCTACAACAACAGTTTTCAAGCAAGTTCGGGCAAGGCCCCATTTGAAATTCTGTATGGCAGGAAGTGCCGTACCCCTCTCAACTGGTCTGAAACCGGTGAACGTCAGCTTTTGGGTAATGACTTAATCACAGAGGCAGAGGAAATGTGCAAAGTCATTCGATGATAACCTCAAAGCAGCCCAATCCCGCCAGAAGAGCTACTATGATAGTAAGCACCGTGATTTGGCTTTCGAGATCGGAGATCATGTTTACCTCCGCGTCTCTCCTATGAAAGGTACTCGTCGCTTCGGTATCAAAGGGAAGCTTGCCCCCAGATACGTGGGACCTTTCAAGATTGTCAGCAAGAGAGGCGACCTCGCCTATCAACTCGAGCTTCCTTCAAACTTTGCAAATGTTCATGACGTGTTCCATGTCTCTCAGCTCCGAAAGTGCTTCAAGACTCCTGACCGCACCGTCAACTTCGAGGACATTGAGCTCCAAGAAGATCTCTCTTATCGTGAGCACCCAGTTGCTATTCTTGAAGAGACTGAACGCAAGACTCGCAACAAGTCAATCAAATTTCTCAAAGTCAAGTGGTCACACCATTCCGACCGTGAAGCTACCTGGGAACGCGAGGATCACCTCCGTTCTGAGTACCCGGCGTTCTTTCAGTCCTAGATCTCGGGACGAGATCCTTTCGTAGTGGTGGAGTGTTGTAACACCCCGGATGTAACTTTCCCAATTTGTACTCCAACTCTTGCCGTTTCCGGCGTTAAGTTATTTATTTTCTCGGGTTCGGGTTTTGTCTCCGTGTGTTGTTGTCGTTGTCATGCATCTCATATCATGTCATCATGTGCATTGCATTTGCATACGTGTTCGTCTCATGCATTCGAGCATTTTCCCCGTTGTCCGTTTTGCATTCCGGCGCTTCGTTCTCCTCCGGTGGTCATTTCTAGCTTTCTTTCGTGTGTGGGGATTAAACATTTCCGGATTGGACCGAGACTTGCCAAGCGGCCTTGGTTTACTACCGGTAGACCGCCTGTCAAGTTTCGTATCATTTGGACTTCGTTTGATACTCCAACGGTTAACCGAGGGACCGAAAAGGCCTCGTGTGTGTTGCAGCCCAACACCCCTCCAATTTGGCCCAAAACCCACCTAAACCTTCTCCATCATCTAGAGCGTTCGATCACGATCGCGTGGCCGAAAACCGCACCTCATTTGGACTCTCCTAGCTCCCTCTATGCCTATATAAGTCCCCCATCCCAAAATCCGGATCTCTCCCTCGTCCCTAACCCTAAATCTCAGATCCGCCGCCGCCGCACACGTCCGGACGGCGCCGGACACGTCCGGTCCGCCCCGCCGCTGCCACGTGGCATGCAACCATTGGCCGTCGCCGTTCCACTCCGCCACCAGGCCCGGGAGCCCGGAGCCGGCCCTCCCAGCCCAGCCGCCCCGCGCGCCGCCTCCTCCAGACCCGCGCCGCCTTCGCCCTTCTTCCCCGCACCGGCGGCTGCACCGCCACCCCTCGTCGCCGGCTGGCGCCCCGCAACGCCCCACGCCGCGCCGGTCACCGCGGTGCTCGCCGCCCCGGCCACCGCCGCCGCCTCCGCCCCTCGTCGCCTCGGTCGTCGGCGCCCGAGCCCCGGCGTCCTCTCCCTCGTCGTCCGGCAAGAACTCCAGCGAGCCTCGGCATCAAACCCCGAAGAGCATGCCGTGATCCAGATCTGGCCGTGAACAGTAAACCCTAGGTTGAATTTTTCTTCTAAGTCCCGAATTCCAGATCCAACTGCCAATGTTCATAGCCTCGTAACTTTGCATCCGTAGCTCCGATTCATGCATATAGCATATCAAAATGTTCATCTCAGAGAGTACATCATTTCATTCCATTGCATATTTTTCATTTGAGTTCATCTTGATGCCCGAAATGCGGTTAGAAGAGGGCTACTTGAGATAATTGTCAGATCTGCTGCTCCATTTAGCTTTTTGTCATTTTTGCCATGATTATTGTGTGCATGCTATGCCCTGATGCTCTACATATGTTTTGTTAAGGGTTTTGTCATCTTTCCAGAGGTGCAACCCATGTATTTTTGTGATGTGTGTCGTGACTAGCACGAGCTTGCAAAGTGGTGCACTTGTTAATTCTGTTTTCAGGGACTTAGCATTTCCACTAAGTCCTTGAGCTGTTTACCTCATTTGGCCATATGTTCATGTTGTTTCCTAGTGATCCGTGCCTCTTTTGAGGATGATCAGTAAGGATATTTTGTTAATCTTGTAGTGCTCTATCCATCCATGTCTTTGTTTGAAATTATGGAGCACCCTAGCTTGAGTCAATCGAGCTCTACTTTTGCTACTTTGTGAATCTGGGCAGATTGTCAACTTGTTTGCAATTTTGCCGATGATGTTGTAGTTGACCCGTGCATGCTATGCTATTGTTCTTGCCATTTCTAGCTTGTATTTTGTGTATTCTTGATGAGTGTATGCTTAGCTTTTGATGACTTGCTCCGCAGTGAGTGCATCGAGCTCGTAAACATGCCTACTTGAGTTATGTTTCAGCATGTTCCAGTTTTCACTAAGTCTGAGAACTGATTATGTTTTTGCTATGTTCACATGCTTGCAATTGTATTTTCTGATCCCTTTTGGCTCAAGGTCACTAAGGGACTTTTGTTAAGCTCTTTGAGTAGCTCCATGCCATGCTTTACTTTGCCATGTTCAGGTCATGTAGCATATAGTTTTCATGCTCCGAAGAGTGCCAGCTGATCTGAAATTCCAGACAAGTGTTAATTTCACTAAGTCTGAAATCTGTTTGTCATATGCATTTTTGCCATGCTTGTTTGAACCTGTTAATGGATGAATTGGCCGTAGCTCAGTGCTAGACTTTTGTTAAGCATCTTGAATGCATCCCTGCCATGTATTTTGTTGTCATGTTTGGGTGCTGTAGCATGTTCATCTCATTGCATTTTGATGGCTACTTGCTGTAAATCGCAGACCGGTGTCATATTTGAATTGCTTGCCATTTCCAAACCGTAACTCCAATTCCGGCGTTCTTTGTATCGTTTTCAAGCGATTTCATCTCATCTTTCCAGTGGCACACTTGGATTTCCAAGTTGAGGCCAGGTTCATGCATTCCCTGTCAATCTTGCATATGCATCCCGCATCGCATCCCGCATAGCATATCATCTTTGCATCATCTTGTTTGAGTCCTTGCACGTGGTTGATTGTGTCCTTGTTGCTTGTTTGTCTTGTTTGGGTAGAGCCGGGAGACGAGTTCGCTAACGAGGAGCCCGTTGAGTTTGCTTTCGAGGATCCAGTCAACTCTGACAACTGTGCAGGCAAGATGATCATACCCTCGAAATCACTACTATCTTTGCTATGCTAGATTGCTCGCTCTTTTGCTATGCCAATGCTACGATGCCTACCACTTGCTTTCAAGCCTCCCAAATTGCCATGTCAAACCTCTAACCCACCATGTCCTAGCAAACCGTTGATTGGCTATGTTACCGCTTTGCTCAGCCCCTCTTATAGCGTTGCTAGTTGCAGGTGAAGATTGGAGGCCGTTCCTTGTTGGAACATTTATTTACTTGTTGGGATATCATTATATTGCCATGTTATATTAATGCATCTATATACTTGGTAAAGGGTGGAAGGCTCGGCCTCTCGCCTAGTTTTTGTTCCACTCTTGCCGCCCTAGTTTCCGTCATATCGGTGTTATGTTCCCGGATTTTGCGTTCCTTACGCGGTTGGGTTATAATGGGAACCCCTCGATAGTTCGCCTTGATTAAAGCTTTTCAAGCAATGCCCAACCTTGGTTTTACCATTTGACACCTAGCCTTTTTTCCCTTGGGTTTCCGGAGCCCGAGGGTCATCTTATTTTAACCCCCCTGGGCCAGTGCTCCTCTGAGTGTTGGTCCAAAATGTCAGCCGCCGGTGGCTACCAGGGGCAACTCTGGGCTGGCCTACCAGAAGTTTAGACAATCTGAGTGTGCCCTAAGAAAGAGATATGTGCAGCTCCTATCAGGATTTGTCGGCACATTCGGGCGGTGTTGCTGGTCTTGTTTTAACCTGTCGAAGTGTCTTGAAGAACCGAGATACCGAGTCTGATCGGAACGTCTTGGGAGGAGGTCTATTCCTTCGTTGACCATGAGAGCTTGTCATGGGCTAAGTTGGGACTCCCCTGCAGGGATTTGAACTTTCGAAAGTCGTGCCCGCGGTTATGGGCAGATGGGAATTTGTTAATGTCCGGTTGTAGATAACTTGAACCTTAACTTAATTAAAATGAATCAACTGAGTGTGTTACCGTGATGGCCTCTTCTCGGCGGAGTCCGGGAAGTGGACACGGTGTTGGAGTAATGTTTGCGCAGGTTGCTCTCTAGTTTCTCGCTCGCGCTTTGCCTCCTCTTCTCGCTCTCTTTTGCGAACAGGATAGCCACCATACTTGCTAGTCGCTTGCTGCAGCTCCACATATATTTACCTTGCCTTACCTATAAGCTTAAATAGTCTTGATCGCGAGGGTGCGAGATTGCTGAGTCCCTGTGGCTCACAGATTACTATTACACTAGATGCAGGGCCTGATGATTCCACTCCAGGAGACGCGCTCGAGCTCAAGTGGGAGTTCGACGAGGACTCTCAATGTTACTATGTTTTCCTTTCCTGATGATCAGTAGTGGTGCCCAGTTGGGGTGATTGGGACCGTGTCGCATGTTGGGTTATCTTTTATTTTGGCGCCATAGTCGGGCCATGAGTGTTTGGATGATGCAATGTTATTTATGTACTTGATTGACGTGGCGAGTGTAAGCCAACTATGTTATCTTCCCTTTTATTATCTATATTACATGGGATGTTGTGAAGATTGCCTAACTTGCGACATATGCCTTCATGCGATTATGCCTCTAAGTCGTGCCTCGACACGTGTGAGATATAGTCGCATCGAGGGTGTTACATAGTTGGACTAATATCTTCTCCATGCATTCATTGTTGATCTGCGGATTCTTGATTTTGCATTCTTCTTTCTTCATCTTTGGTTCAAAAGAAGTAGACGTTGTTTGCCCTCTAGTTGCACATGCAGCTGATTCATTGCCTTCGATTCTACTAAGGAGTGCACGAACATCTATTAATCTTTCTTTCTATTAATAAATCAATGTATTCGCCTTCCCAAAACCAAAATGAGCATCCATCTTCCTACACACATGAGTGAGCATGTTCAAAATGAGCTACCGCAGTTGAACCAAAGAATGAGCTATCAAAATGAGCTACCGCAAGTTCACGTACCCCGTCGTTTTCGCATTTGAAGAACACCCAACCGGGGTGCTTCGGTGTGCCCGAAGTTAGCCACAGCACTGTCCACGGGCAGTCGTCGCACTGTATGAGCGGCATCAGCGAGCCACATATACGAAGCCCAAGCACCGAGCCCAGTGGGCGGCCGGACGTATCCATGCCCGCAAACTATCAGCGACGGTGGGAGGACAATCCCATACCTGCATGCGGCGATGCGACCTTGTCGGGGCTGCGTCCATCGCTTGGCGCAGCCTCCGGCGGCCAGAAAAGCCAAATCCGGTGGCCCGCGATGAAGGGTCGCAGATCCACAACTTTCCGGCCCGCCGACGCAGGAGGGGGAGAGGGGAGGCCTCGTGCGTGTAGCGGCCTTTTGGCGTGCTCTCGCCGGCTGCTTTCGCCGGAATCTTGGGCGGCGGCCCGGCGGTGGGGCAAGGGGGAGGGGAGGTGGTTGGTGGGGAAAGCGCGGGCTGAAATGTCCTCCCCACCAAACGCTTTCATTTATATGGAGGGCACCACAGCGGCGAGGGGGAAACTCGCATATTCGCGGGTAGGGGACAAGATTTTGCCGCACCACTCAAAATATTTTGCGGGCCGGCCGCCTTTGCGGGGTCTGTTCGGGCTAGATTTTCCACACGGACCCGCATTTTGGCGGTTATTTTGTGGGTCGGGGCCGGATGCGGGGTCTGCTAGAGTTGCTCTTAGTCGTATTCTGCCCACTACGTCCATTGCAGCCTCTAATGCATCTAAATCGTTGATATAGTAGTTGCCAGCATAGTTAGCCTTCTATCCTAGAAAAAATCATAAAGGCATGAACTGCTACACAGGTAAAATTTGCATAACCGATGAGATCATAGCATCTAGTTTTTTTTGCAGCACCACAAACATTAAGAATTTGTAGACCTCTATTCAGGTCCAAATCCTTAAGAAGATATGAGATCTACAAATTCAATGGTCAGATATTCGTCATTGATATTTACACGTCCAATGATTACATTGTACATTATTAGGTATAACTTTGTGAAGTTTATCAATGAGTAGAATTCCTCCTCTGCAATACCATGATACTTTTCTTACTTTCTATCATATCAAATCATGCATATAGCAAGAAATAAAGAAAGGATATGGTAATTAACACTCTAGAAGTGACAGGGTCAGAACACAGCTAACCTCTCTCCGCCAAGAGCTTATCTATCTCGACATGGATTCCATGAATAAGAACAAATTTGATCCCAAAGCTATGAAGAAGTGATATATCCTGTATGTCAAAAAATACAATAGAGACAAGATACAAATGTCAATCTCTTCATTTCATAAACTATTTTAAAGTACATTAGGAAGGTTGGTGCCTCCCGATCCCCTCCGCCTCCCCTCCCCGCTACCGCCGAATCCCGGCTGGGCAAAGCCCATGCGGGGGGATGATGGCGGTTGCGGGGCATCCATCCGGCGCGGCTTGGAGGTGTGGTTGTGACGGTAGATCTAGAGAGGGCGCCTTGAGACGACGTGTATGTGGCCATGGTGCTGGTCACGTAGCCATGTGGCCTCCTCTACCTTCGGTTATCTTCATCGTAAATCCAAAGGGATCTGGTCGGTGGGTGTTGCCTCGCGGTGACTTCCTGGCGGCGGGTCAAGTGGAGGTGGAGTGGTGGCCTGGCTGTTGAAGTGGGTGATGTCGGCGTCCTGGGAACGGGGGTCTCCAGACCTGCCTGCCTGCGGCCCACAGTGTGGCTCCACCAGCGGCCCTGTACGGCCCATCTTCACAGACAAAACACTCAAGACCCTCGTGAGGGGCCAAGCCTCATGAGGCGGACGACACAAGACCTTCTCAGGGGCGGCCTCACCAGGCTGGCTCGCGAGGGGCGGAGAGATCAAGGAAAGGGGTGCCTCACGAGGTTCTTGTGACGCAAGCCATGACGACCAGGGCCAGGCGGGCGCTAGCACGCGCAGTGTCCCTGTTTCCTCTATGGTGCTAAAGAGGCAAGCACAGGCGCGGTGTCCCGAGGCGTCAAGCAAAGGTTTCCATATCGGTGCAATGAGACCAAGACCAGCAGGATGGCAGGATGGAGGTCACTATGGAGCCCACGACGGCGTCATCACCAGAGCCTTTGGCAGGCGAAGACCATCTTTTGTCAGGATAACTTGTACTAGATGTCCCCCTTCAAATTGGCCGTTGTGGGATCCCTTCCCGCCTAATATTTGGGAAGAGGACCCGTCCCTCTATATATAGGACTAGCCACCATCGTAGTAGGAGGATCTCATCTTGGACCGGATCCATTCCACCAAGGCGACCACACAAACTTGCCAAGCACAAGAGCACCTCTCCTTAGGAGGCTGTTCTTCCCTTGTAACTGTTCATCCTCAGCCCAAGAGGCAATCCATCACACCACACTGGAGTAGGGTATTACACCACATCGGTGGCCCGAACCAGTATAAATCTTGTGTCCCTTTGTTCTGCGAGTTTGATGCGCTGAGCCTTGAGATCGTGGTGAGGGCGTGAGCTAGAGGGAGGAAAGATCTTCGTGCGCACCCCAGTGTTTCAACCTCAAGGGTTTTGCCGGAACCCGAAATCCGACATTTGGCGCGCCAGGTAGGGGGTGCGTCGAAGCCTCTCTTCCATCAGCAGACCCGCCAACACTCTGCAGCGCCGATGTCCGGTGACCCGAGGTCCGACACCGATCACTGGGCAGCCTGGCCAGCCCGGGCGGTGTCGTCCGCCCAAGAAGACCTCAACTCTGCGCTCCAGGTGGCACGCGCACCACCAAACACCGTGGGGCGCGGGAGGCATGGCCCAGCGCCTTCCACCTTTACCCCGCGGCGCACGCGGGCCGCTGCAAGGGCCTCAAGCTACGTCGTAGCGATGGCACCGCACTCCTGACGGGAACAACTGAACATGAGAGCCGCTCTCACAGTGGCGCGGGAGCTGCTGCGATGTCGGCTGATGGAGAGCGGCCGGGATGCATTGCTGGAGCGTGTTGCCGTCTGTTGGACGCTACAGCCAGGGGTACGCCGCCTTTCTGCTTCTTGCTTATGCCTCAGGCTGCGGCCGGATCGCACGGTGGGCCTTGTCGCGCCTGCTCGCCCTCAGGCGCACCAGGAGGTTTCGTCGGCACCAGCGCTACCAGCGGCGCCGGACACCCAACCACACATGTGCCTCCCCTAATGGGTGCAGGCGTAAGCATCGCCACCCACGGTCCCTGCAGGATGCCGCCCTACCATCCTGGCGCGCCGAGCCAAGCGACGTGGAGTGAGGGGCACCTCAGCGAGGTTTTCGGGGCGACGGCTCCGGAGGCCTATGTGCCCCGCATGATAGACCAGGAGTACATATCGGAAGACAACCCCGGTTCATTCCTCGAGTCGGGTTTGGAAGAGGAGACGCTGGAAGATGAGGCCTTCCAGGAGCCACCCAGGAGCCTCGCCGACCACGCCGGCGACAGCAGCTACAGGGTACCACTAATCTCTCAGGAGCAGGCTTACGCTAACCATGGGTCGCAAGTGAATCAGGTCACAGCGGTGGACGACGGCCCCAGCACGGCAGCCCCCTCTCACCAGGGGAAGCGCATTGGGGGCTACGGGGGAGGAGCCAGGAGTGAGGCCCCTCCCTACATCGTATGGAGCAAGGCGTCGCTCGGTGGTAGGTCCTCTGTCGGGCAGGCGTTGGCGAGCCATCCCCCCGGTAGAGGGCCCATGGTCGCCGAGGGCGCTGCTAGCGTCCCCTTTGCCCCTTGGTATCGTCCTGGTTTTCGGACGCCCCAACGGTGGTCGAGGGCGGCGCAAGGTGGGGCCCTCGCCTAGCGATATGAAGTAAGGCTCATGCCTGTGAAGGTCTCTGCTCGTGACACTCTCACATAATAATGAGTGGGGTTGTACATGCCCCGGAGTCTCTGGAGTGCCCCCCTCGGGCCTCGGGGGCTCCCGCCCACGTTCTAGTGGAAGCACCATGCTCCGCGCTGGCCGTCGACACTGTCCCCCAATGACTATGCTCACGGCCAGTGAAAGCACTTAGCTCCGCGCTGGTGAGAAGACTCAAAGACAAGAAGACTAGCTAGGTGCTGGACGCGGCCATTTGCTTTTGGCCTCTTTTTTGTAGCTCAGACTCACGGCTTTTGATCTTGAATTTGAAGTTGCATTTTCCATTGGCAATCACGGGGGCATCCTTTTTCGTTCATGTTGGTTTTGTGAGTTTCTGGATTCGTGTTTTGTTTGAGGTTCGCGTCCGCTACCTCCCCCCTTCCGAGCTCCTGCGAGCGGGAGCTAGCAGCGGCGTACGCATGCTGCGCGCACACCTTTCCATCACTGGTGCTCGCTTCTCGCGATACCCTCTCAAGTGGACCGACGAACCTCTCAGGGAACCAAAATCTCGCGAGCTCGTGAGGGGCTCCTCTCAAAAGGAACGCACGTTCACAATAGCCAAACCAGTTTGAAGCTCGGCTAAACCAAAGTAAGTTACGACATCAAGCCCGCAAGGAGAGTCACGAGCACCCAGAAGCAAGCTTTAAGCCTAGCCTAAGGAATGAAGTAGTAGTCTATTTACATGAGGGGCTTCCCCTCTCCAACATGCTCTTACATCATGAGGGGTCATGCCCAAGCTTTTGTGTGTAGGTTCAAAATAAAGGAGCAAGGGCTCAGCCGGATATATCGCTCGCCTCGCCCCCCGAATCGCTTCCGGACAGGTTGCTGGCGCCATCGCTGTCGCTGGCTACACCGCCATCAACCGCGCCGCCATCATCCACACCGCCATCAGCCGCGCCGCCATGAACTACGTCGCCCTCATCCACCGCGACCACCACCGCGTCGTCACCAGAAGCAAAGGCCCTAACCAGAGCGTCCACATTATCATCCACCCAGTGCGCGAGGTTGCCCCAAATGACTGCGGGCACTGGGGCAATGGCGGTGGCAAAATCAAAGTCGGGATAGGTGTTCAGGAGATGGCTGAAGACGCGGGAGAATGCGCGCCCGAGAAGGCCTCGGCTCTTTTCGTCCACAAGCTCGCGAGCCCTCTCAGCACGACTCTCCAAGCGCGTCACAACATCAGTGAAGAAGCGAAGATGGCTGGCGTAATCCTCGGCGTGGGGATGAGGGGCATGCTCATCCCAGATGGTACCAAGCGCCTGGTTGGCCTTCGTCCTGAGGTCCCGAAGCATGGGGGCGTGCTCACATGCAGTAGCGTCAGCCGACGAAGTGCCTCCTCCCTACTTTGCTACGCGAGGGACTCGGCGCTGGCAACCCACTACTGAAGGGAGAGCAGCTCGGCACGGGCGGAAGCTAGCTCGGCCTGCATCGAGATCAGGGTGGCTGCAGCGGCTTTCTCGCGTTGTTCCGCCTCAGCCAGCCCTGACCTGAGGGCAACGGTCTTGCCCACACCTTCAGCTTCCACGAGCTTCAGCTTCAGGTCGTACCTGCCGGCAAGGTCCGCGTGAGCCTCGGCCACCCTGTGGTCGACCTCCTCCTGGGCCCTGGCTTCGCGCGTGCCGACAACATCCTCTGCTTGGGATACTTGGTGCTCCCTCGTCTCCAACCGCTCGAGCTCAAGGCTACGCTCCATGGCCTCCAGCAACAGTGCTTCCTCGTGCCTCAAGATCTCCTCCTCGTTGGACGGGGCACCCTTCATCGATGCTAGGGAAACTCTACGCGCCTCCACCTACTGCTCCAGGGAGGCGTTCAAGGCCTGGAGCTCCTGCCTGCGCTCCTCAACGACCATGCGGCGATTGTCCGCCTCCCTGGCCTCCTCCAAGGCCCGGGCGCTGGCCTCTAGCGAGGTTGCCAGGGATGCCTTGGCCTTCGCATCGGTGTGCTCGCGCTGGAGGCGCCCGAGGTTGATAGCCACCTTCAGGCGATGCCACTCCTCCACCAGCCGGAGGCCTTAGCTTAGCTTCAAGGTGAGCGTCGACATCCGCGAGTTCTCCACTGAGTTGGCTGATCACGCCCATTGCCTCTTGAAAGAGCTCATGGCAGACGACACTCCACTCGTGCGCAAGCTTAAACACGCAACCGGGTCCGTCCCCCACAGCGGGGTGGCCGATAGGATCCGAAGCGGCTCACCCCCCTTCGGCAGGGGGCTGGCGCCTCCCGGGTCGCCGACCGAGCTTTGGCAGGGGCCCGGATGGCTTGAGGCCCGCTGCTCTAAGAAGAAGCCAGGATCGAAGTCATCCAGCCGCCGTCCATAACTAGAGGAGGAGCCCTTGGCACACTTGACGCGCCACAGGTGAGGCCACGAAGGAGAGACGGCAAAGGCGCGGGCTCAAGGCGCGAAGCTAGCGTGTTTGCCTCTCCAGTTGACCTCGCATCGGGTGCGGCATGCTGGCTTGGGGAGCTCAAGGCCAGCGGGGGATTCGAGGAAGGAGGAGGTTGCTTCCCCGGTGTCGGTGTCAAAACCGGTGGATCTCGGGTAGGGGGTCCCGAACTGTGCGTCTAGGCGGATGGTAACGGGAGGCAGGGGACACAAAGTTTTACCCAGGTTCGGGCCCTCTTGATGGAGGTAAAACCCTACATCCTGCTTGATTAATATTGATGATATGGGTACTACAAGAGTAGATCTACCACGAGATCAGAGAGGCTAAACCCTAGAAGCTAGCCTATGGTATGATTGTATGTTGTCCTACGGACTAAAACCCTCCGGTTTATATAGACACCGGAGAGGGCTAGGGTTACACAAGGTCGGTTACAAAGGAGGAGATATACATATCCGTATTGCCTAGCTTGCCTTCCACGCCAAGTAGAGTCCCATCCGGACACGAGACAAAATCTTCAATCTTGTATCTTCATAGTCTAACAGTCGGCCAAAGGATATAGTCCGGCTGTCCGAAGACCCCCTAATCCAGGACTCCCTCAGTAGCCCCCGAACCAGGCTTCAATGACGATGAGTCCGGCACGCCGTGTTGTCTTCGGCATTGCAAGGCAGGTTCTTCTCCAACTTTCAAGTGTTCGTAAGCAGTGTCCGGCTCCATAAATGTTGAACCTCTTGGCTTCTGTGCCCAATAAGGGCTTTCTCCCATGCGTCGAACGAATACGAGGCACCAGGGCGTTTTTACCTTCACCCCCCTAGCCACATAAATAAATTGTCTATTAAAGGAATGGGGATTCTTAGATCCGATCCATACCATCCTCCCCCAGCGAGAGTTCATCAGAGCGTGTTTCGGAAAGATCCATTCCAGCATGGCCGACCTCCACAGCTCCCCCTCCCGCCCCCGTAGCCCTAAGCCCGGTGATTGGGAGAGGTGTTCAGTCCCGCATAGTCGATTAGTCGAGCTGCAGACTAAGGGATTTCTCCCTCCGGCGTATATGGTGCCCATTCGAGCCGGGCTTGCCACCTACAATGGCGGGGCGCAAGCGGAGAGCTTTCCTTGTCCCTCCATGGGGGAACGGGTCTGCCTTGTTCCTTACTTACTAAGGGGACTCAAATTTCCAATTCATCCGTTCCTCTGCGGGCTCCTGGAGTTCTACGGCCTCCAATTACACAATCTCACCCCTGCCTCCATTCTACATATCACCGGCTATGTTGCTCTCTGCGAGTTGTTCCTAGGCTGCGAGGCTCACTTCAAGCTATGGAAAAGGCTATTCTGCCTTGTCCCTCGCACGCAAAGGGAATCACTTTATCAAGTGGGCTGAGCTGAAATATGGCGCATCGCCGATATCGGATACCTGTCCGGTACCCCGAAGAAGCCGTCCGAAGACTGGCCGTCAGAATGGTTTTATATGGAGTACGTCCCCCTTCCGGACCCTGTTCGGTGGGGTCTTCCTAAGTTCAACAATGCTCCTTTGAAGAAGCACCGAAGTTGGCGCCCACGGAGCCCCCAGGCGGAAGACAACGGAGAAGTCCTCTATCTGATGAACCGGATCAAAGCACTAGCTCGATCAGGATTGACAATAATCGAAGTTATGTCGATTTGCATAATGCGGGGAGTGCAGCCACTTCAATACTGCCGCTCTAGCATAAGGGTCCGGACAATGTTGCCGCTCTAGCGAAAATTTTGTCCGAACTGTTCAAGGGTGAGGAAGAGGAGTTCACCCGCATTAAGCCACGGGATGGATTCTCCATGTACAATCCTCCAAGCTGGGTAAGTTATATCTCCCTGCCCCCATTTTTCCCGCATTCTTAATCGTAAGTATTCACCTTGCCACTTTGCGGCAGGAACTGAGAAAAGCCATAAAGGAGGTCAGCAGCCCTTCTCCACAACCAGAGGACCCTGACCGGGCCCTCAATTCCGGACTTGAGGAAGATCCGGTTATCTCCGTGGAACTGATAGACTGGCAGTTCTATCAGTTAAGCTGCGACAATGCCCTGGTGGCCATTACGGCCGACTATCTCGGACTGCTCCCTGCATCGCATGTAAGAAAAGTCAAAAAGTCCCAACTCCAAAACTAGGATCCCCTTTTAGGCACTTCACCCACCATATACACATGGCATCTTTATAGGGAAGGCATTCGGGACACCCTACCAAACCCACGGCAACTCGCCAACAAGAGGTACCGAGGCCGGGTAGGCCAAAAAGGAAGGCGGTCAGGACGGAGACGCCGACGCAAAGGTATAGGAAAAACCCCGCTCCGTGGTTGTCGTCTTTCTCAAAATGTAATGACGCCCGCATTTCTTTAACAGAAAGAACGCTCGCCGGAATATGTCCGGCGATGCTACCAATCAAGCTTCCACCAGTCGGGCGCCAGGACCGGACATGGAGGCGGAAGGCGATATGGGGTAGGCGCCGGATAATCCCCCTACAGAGGATGCGGATAGATTATCCACTACAAACTCAGAAGTGGAAAGCGCCATGAATCATAGGCGCCGCCGGGCCGTACTCCGCGATGCTTGTTTCTCACCAGAGGCGTTTGACGCCTTCAATTCTGGAGAGGAGTACCTCCGTGCCGCTCAAGATGGTCTAGCCAGAGCCACGGATCAGTATGTAAAGGATGTACGGGTGAGTAAATCTGACGATTTACATGTATCAGTTGCCCCTGAGACTTGAAACAGTTAGCAAAACTGATTTAAGGATCATCTTTAATGTGCAGGTTCTTACAGAGAAGAATACTAGGCTGTCCCAGGAGCTGGAGGAATGCAAGACCCAACTGGGGGACGCTCTTGCCGCATTGCAGGAACAGAAAAAGCCTCCCGCTGGTAACATTTACTTTCAAGAATGGTGGTTACCATATAGTGTGCGGCGTGTCTGCAGATCTAACAATTGATTTTGCAGATGAGTCCGGAGAAAGTCTGGGGGACCAGCATGTTATGCGACAGCTAGAGGCTGGCAAACGCGTGCTGACTAAGGTTATGCTGGAGAAAAACAATCTCCAAGACGCCAACATTAATCTGAACGTGGAACTAAAAGACGTTTGGGGCCAGCTTGCGGACTCCGAGAAGGAGAATAAGCGGCTTCGGTGCGGCATTTTCAGTAAGTGTTTGAACGAATCCTTTTTAAAAGAGTTCGGTGAAGAAGCTGTCTAACAACGTTATTTCTGTAGGTATGTTGACGGGTCGTCCCGCGGAGGAAATGCCCGGGTCTACGGGTGATCTTCTGTCCGAGCTGTCACATCTGCATGAACAAGTTCGGCAGGTGATGCAGGGCGTTGCCCAGGCCTTGTGGCCGTCTGTCTCCCTGCTAGAAGGTGTTGCAGAGCTTGCGGAGAAGCTGAAGGGAGCACAATGGCGCTTCCGTTTATGGAAGATATTAGCCTGCCGACAGGGTGCCAGAGAAGCCTGGGCCATGGTGAAGACGCGGTATACCAAGGCAGACCCAAATCACATGGCCGAGGTCGGACCTATGGGGCCCGACGGAAAAGAGATCCCCGTTAGCTTAGTTTATGGGCAAGTAGAATTAGCCGCAAAGTATTCTCAACAGGATTGTAAGCTGGACCACCTGTTGGATGGTATAGAGAAGGAATTTAGTCAGTCTGCATGACTATGTAATTAAAGTGACATGTATAATGCCTTCTAGCCGGATTGTAGATCATTTGTCGTTGCGGACCTTTTTGCTTCAACCTCCGGGCCCGATAGTCCGGAGTGAATCCGAATACCCACTCAGTTATATAAAATCGGGGTATGAGTGGAGACCAGGCGTAGGGGTCATTAGTGCTTTATCAGACAAGTGCCCAACTAGTTATGTTATATTACATGGGTAGTAAGAAACATCTTCCAGGGAGAATAGTTCCGTTAAGGGTTCCTTTCCCTGGGTAAGCATGCCCTAAAGTGCATGTCCGGAGTGCGATAAGAAACGCAGAAAAAGCATCTGGGGCCAGATATGGACAATAAATAAAAATCATCTTTTGTTCACCGACCGAATATTCCCTTAAGAACGCTAGCTTTTGGCTTCACCCAGTCTGAGGTACACATCCGGCTGACCCGGCAGTAACAATCGCAGAGGTGCTCCCCTTATGCCCTAGCCGAATTAACGGGAACGTAGGGCATAAATACAAGAGCCAGGCAACCCAGCTTGGCCAAAACTTAAGTCATATCGATGCATATAATGGTGAAAAAAGGTACATGCGGAAGTATAACACATGTGTTGGGCGTGAGGCCCAGATAAATAATTTAAGCTTCTGTGAAAGAAGCCCCCAGGTATGAAGAGTGCGGCTAGCGCATCTGTAATGTACAAGCGAGGCACAAGGTGACCCTTGAAGGCCTAGAGAAATAATAAGATAAAGAAAGAAAGGGAAACAAGACAGATGATGTATATGCAGAAAATGGACAAAGGGAGGGGACTAACATAGAGTCCGATGCTAGGCGTAGAATCTTCGGAGCCTGGCTGCATTCCATGGGTTCGGCTCGAGTCGACTAGTTGATGCATCCCGCAGTCGGTATGCTCCACCGGTCAGAACTTGGTCAATAATGAAGGGACCTTCCCATTTGGGCTCGAGCTTGTTCTTTTTTTTATCCGGCAGGCGTAGAACTAGTTTGCCAACGTTATAAGTTTTGGCCCATACTTCTCTGCTTTGGTATCTGCGAGCCTGTTGCTGATAAAATGTGGAACTGGCTTTGGCTATGTCGCGCTCCTCCTCCAAGGTGTCCAGACTGTCCTGCCGATCGAGCTCGGCTTCTCTTTATTCATACATGCGCACTCGAGGTGAGTCATGAATTATGTCACAGGGCAAGACTGCCTCTGTGCCGTACACCATAAAGAATGGTGTATATCCGGTACTACGATTCGGCATGGTCCACAACCCCCAGAGTACGGAGTCGAGCTCCTCTACCCAGTGCATGTCAGACTCCGTTAAGGAACGCACTAATCTGGGTTTAATGCCGCTCATTATAAGACCGTTTGCTTGCTCGACTTGACCGTTGGTTTGTGGGTGATAGACTGAAGCATAATCGAGCTTGATGCCCATTTTGCTGCACCAGAGTTTTACCTCGTCGGCCGTGAAGTTCATGCCATTGTCAGTGATGATCCTGTGGGGGACGCCGTAACGGTGTACAACCCCGAATATGAAGTCTATCACTGGTCCGGATTCAGCTGTTTTAACAGGTTTGGCCTCTATCCATTTGGTGAATTTATCCACCATGACCAGTAAGTATTTTTTTCTTGTGGGTTCCCCCTTTAAGGGGTCCAACCATGTCAAGACCCCAGACCGCAAAGGGCCATGTAATGGGGACTGTTTGGAGGGCGGTGGGTGGCATGTGGCTTTGATTTGCAAAGAGCTGGCAACCGGCGCAATGTTGGACCAAGTCCTGTGCGTCTGCCCGGGCTGTTGGCCAATAGAATCTTGTGCGGAAGGCCTTGCTTACAAGGGCCCGGGCTGCAGCGTGATGACCGCCGAGTCCGGCGTGAATTTCTGCCAAAAGATTCCGCCCTTCCTCTTTGGAGATGCACCTTTGAAGGACTCCGGTAGTGCTTTTTTTGTACAATTCTCCCTCATGGACCCTATAGGCCTTGGATCGTTGCACTATGCAGCATACCTCATTTTGGTCCTCCGGAGGTTCCTGTCTAGTTAGGTAGGCCAGGAATGGTTCTGTCCACGGGGCAATAATGGTCATTATTACGTGGGCTGAAGGTGTTATTTCGGTGGCAGAGCCTCCGATTGTGTCAGAGTATTCGGTATCGGGCATTGTGGCCGGGTCCGGACTATTGTTACCGATGTCTCCTTCCCATACTACGGATGGCTTGGACAGCATTTCCAGAAATATGTTGGGTGGGACCGTATCGCCTTTTGCGCCGATGCGGGCGAGGACATCCGCCGCCTGATTGTTTTCCCGAGCCACATGGTGAAATTTGAGCCCCTCGAACCGAGCTGACATTTTTAGGACGGCGTTTTGATAGGCCGCCATTTTCGGATCCTTGGCATCAAAGTCTCCATTTATTTGGGATATTGCAAGGTTTGAATCCCCACGCACCTCCAAGCGTTGAATGCCCATGGAGACTGCCATCCGAAGACCATGCAACAGAGCTTCGTATTCGGCTGCATTGTTGGAGTCTGTATACAATATTTGTAGTACGTATTGAACGGTATCCCTGATTGGGGGTGTCAGGATGACGCCAGCCCCTAGACCGGCCAGCATTTTAGAACCGTCGAAGTGCATGATCTAGTTGGAGTATGCGCCGTACTCTTTAGGGAGTTCGGCCTCCGTCCATTCGGCGACGAAGTCGGCCGGTACTTGCGATTTAGTGGCTCGTCAGGGTTTGTATGTTATGTCGAACGAGAGGAGCTCAATGGCCCATTTGGCAATCCGGCCCGTAGCGTCGCGGTTGTTTATAATATCATTAAGTGGCACTTCTGAGGCTACCGTAATCGAACACTCTTGAAAGTAGTGTCGTAGCTTCCGGGACGTCATGAATACCGCATAGGCTATCTTTTGATAATGTGGGTACCGTGATTTGCATGGAGTGAGGACAGTGGATACATAGTATACCGGCTTTTGAAGAGGGAATTTATGTCCGGCAGCTTCTCGTTCGATGACAAGCATTGCGCTTACAACTTGATGAGTTGCCACAATGTACAATAGCATTGGTTCGCCAATGTTTGGCGCGGCCAAGATTGGGTTGGTTGCCAAAATGGCCTTTATTTCTTCCAATCCGGATGTGGCAGCGTCCGTCCACTCGAAGTGTTCGGTGCGCCGAAGAAGGCGACAAAGGGGTAAAGCTTTTTCTCCTAAGCGGGAGATAAAGCGGTTTAGAGCCGCCACGCATCCAGTTAACTTCTGGACCTGGTTTGAGGTCTGTTGGTGTAGCCAACTATGACAAAGCTCGGATTTTGGATTAGCTTCGATACCTCTACTAGAGACAATGAAACCCAGGAGCTTTCCGGCTGGTACGCCAAAAACGCATTTTTCCAGATTGAGCTTGATGTCGTATGTTCGGAGGTTGTCGAATGTGAGCCTCGGGTCGTCTATCAAAGAGTCAACGTGTTTGGTTTTAATAACCACATCGTCTATGTATGCCTCTACTTTTTGCCGATTTGTTTCTCCAGACATGTCTGAATCATGCGCTGATATGTTGCGTCGGCGTTCTTGAGCCCAAAAGGCATTGTGTTAAAACAGAAGGGACCATATGGTGTGATGAATGCCGTTGCGGCTTGGTCGGACTCCGCCATCTTGATTTGGTGGTAACCGGAGTATGCGTCGAGGAAACACAATGACTCGTGTCCTGTGGTAGCATCAATGATTTGATCGATGCGTGCGAGGGGGAAGGGATCCTTTGGGAAAGCTTTATTGAGGTCTTTGAAATCGACACAAAGGCGTCAGGATTTGTCCATCTTTGGTACCATCACTAGGTTTGCTAGCCAGTCCAGGTGTTTTATTTCTTTGATGAATCCGGCCTCCAATAACTTGGCTAGTTCCTCTCCCATGGCATGTCTCTTAGGTTCGGAGAAACGCTGAAGATCTTGCTTGACCGGCTTGAATCCCTTTAGGATATTGAGGCTATGCTCGGCCAGCCCGCGTGGGATTCCTGGCATGTCTGGGGGATGCCAAGCGAATATGTCCCAGTTCTCGCGCAGTAACTCTCGTAGTGCGGTGTCCACAGTGGGGCTTAGTTGTGCCTCGATGGAGGCTGTTTTTGTAGGGTCCATTGGGTGGACTTGGAATTTGACTATTTCATTCGTTGGTTTAAAAGAGATGGACTTGGATCTCTTGTCGAGTATCACGTCGTCCCTATCCACTATGGAGCGTAGCGTGGTTAATTCCTCGGCTGAGAGGGCTTCGGATAATGCCTCGAGGGCCAATGCGGCTGTTTTGTTTTTGGCGCGGAGTGCTGTGTCCGGATCGCTGGCGAGAGTGATGATTCCGTTGGGCCGGGGCATTTTGAGCTTCATGTACCCGTAATGGGGTACGGCTTGGAAGATTGTGAATGCCTCCCGTCCTAAAAGAGTGTGATAACCACTGCTGAACGGGGCCACTTGGAATGTAATTTCTTCGGACCTGTAATTATCCGGCGTGCCGAATACCACATCTAGTGTGATTTTCCCAGAACAGCGTGCTTCCTGACTGGGGATGATTCCTCTAAAGGTTGTGCTACTTTGCTCAATGCGGTTCCAGTATATTTCCATCTTTTGAAGAGTTTCCTCATAGATGAGGTTTAATCCGCTGCCGCTGTCCATGAGTACTTTGGTGAGTCGAAAGCCGTCCATGATTGGACTGAGGACCAGTGCGGCTGGTGCTCGGGTTGTTCGGAATTTAGGTTCGTCACTAGCATTGAAGGTAATAGCTGTGTCACTCCATGGATTTATTGCTGCTACATGGCAGATTTCGGCCATGCTGCGGAGTGTTTGCTTCCGTCTATTATTTGACGCGAAGGTCTCGAAGACCGTTAACACCGTATTGTTATCCACGGGATGGTGCTCTATGGTATTTGGGAGAAGTAGATCCTCACCACTTTTGGCCACCTGCTGGAGTATCCAACATGCTCTAAGGCTGTGCGTTGGTATTGTATCTGATGTACTATGAATTTTGCAGGGTCCGTTGAGCCATCCCTCCAGTACGGTTCCATACCCTGTAGAGGGTTTTTGCTTTTTGGTAGTTGACCCGGGTGTATTGTGATAATGCACCCTTTTGTTTCGGACTGGGTTTGTATTCAGGGCCGGATTATCCCAAAAGTTTATTTCGGTTTTCCAGGAACTTTCCATCGCACAGTACTTTCGTACTATGGACGCCAAGTCAGTGAAGCATGTTATCTCATGGCAATTTATGGCGTTAAGGATTCCTTGTCCGTGCAATTATTGCAGAAAAATAGGATTGCGTCTTCCTCGCAACAGTCCTTAACCTTGTTCATCGCAAGGAGGAATCTGGCCCAATAGTGATGTACTGTTTCCTGGGGCTCTTGCCTGATGTGGGAAAGATCGCTTATGTTTGGGTGGGTGGGTGGAATTGAATCTGAACCCTCACCCGATCTGGGATCCAGGGGCCGAGGAATTTCCAATTTTGGAAGTTCCGGTTTCGGGGTGTGACTCGATAATCCTGGCCCGCTGCCTGACTCTAAGTTCAGGGATTGGATGTTGTCCTCCCGTGAACGGGCGTCCGGCTAAGAGAGCTCGGTAATACGGACATAGTTGGTCCTCAAGATGGAGGAAAGGTCGCCGCATTGTTCCTCCACCACTGCAATATGATGGGTGATCGGTGGAGAGTTAATCTCCCTTTGATCGGGTTTAATCCCAATCCGATCATAGTCCGTAGCGACTCCCAAGGCGGCGATCCGATCTAAGAGCTCCTTTAAGGAGGCGAGCTCCATTGGATCCATCTGTTCGGCGAGTGCCGATTTGACGTGGAGGCTGTTTTCGATGACCCGAGAAGTCATCATCGGCGCGGCGGCTGAACATGCGGTCATGATGAAACCGCCTAGCCGGAGAGTTTGGCTGACAGCCAAAGCTCCCCCGACAGTAGTACCGTCTTTAAAGATGAGACGAGACATCCTTCCTTCTAGCGACGGCACAGAGGAACTCCCAATGAAAGCACCAATGTATGTGTCAAAACCGGCGGATTTCGGGTAGGGGGTCCCGAACTGTGCGTCTAGGTGGATGGTAACAGGAGGCAGGGGACACGAAGTTTTACCCAGGTTCGGGCCCTCTTGATGGAGCTAAAACCCTACGTCCTGCTTGATTAATATTGATGATATGGGTAGTACAAGAGTAGATCTACCACGAGATCAGAGAGGCTAAACCCTAGAAGCTAGCCTATGGTATGATTGTATGTTGTCCTACGGACTAAAACCCTCCGGTTTATATAGACACCGTAGAGGGCTAGGGTTACACAAGGTCGGTTACAAAGGAGGAGATATACATATCCATATTTCCTAGCTTGCCTTCCACACCAAGTAGAGTCCCATCCGGATACGAGATGAAATCTTCAATCTTGTATCTTCATAGTCTAACAGTCCGGCCAAAGGATATACTCCGACTGTCCGGAGACCCCATAATCCAGGGCTCCCTCACCCGGAGACTTCGCGGCCATAGCAGAAGGGACCCTGAGGAGCCACTGTCAAGAGGGGAAGCAGCACTCGAGAAATCACAAAGATAAGGTACTCACTCATCTATGGCGATATACTTCCTCTACTTCAACGGGCAGAAGGCATCACTCCTGCAGCTTGGAGACCCTTTCCTCTTGCGGGGTGCATCGAAGTCCAGACGGAGCCGGTCGAAACGTTGGATGCGGCAACCAGCGCGGGGCATGGTTGGTGAGGCTCCCGAGGAGACGGCCTTGGGAGTGCTGGGCTGAGGAGAGCCCTCGGGCACCGCCTCATGATGGCCCGCTGAGACCTCGGAAGCTTCGGCCTCAGGAGCAGCAGATTGCGTAGCCCCCTCAGCTATCACCCCAAAGGCAAGAGTCACGGGCTCCCGAGGATGGCACCTCGGGATCCTCGAGCGGCGTCGACGCCTCAGCACCTGCGCCTCCGGCCTCCAGCGGTGCTCGCCCCCCTGCGTCCACTCTTGGGGCAAGTTCGGCGCTGGCGGCAAGGAGGGGAACCATGGAAATAGGGTTCTCGTGGGGCCCTTCAAGGCTGACTGGACGTAGCCCCCATTCATTGAAGGGGGGCATCTGCCCCATGAACTCCACCCTGTTTGAGCAGCAGTACAAAAGACAGCCCTCCTGTGGCATGTCAGCTGGCGAGGGGTCGCCCATCAAGACCTCGAGCACTGTTCTTCGTGCCTCGAGCGGAAGCCCCTCTTCCTGAATCCTCATGCGATCCTGGCCGCCGGACAGGGCCCACATCGACCGGCAATGGCGCTGGAGGGGGGCGACGCGGCGTCGGAGGAACTCCTTCATCACCATGGGCGCAGTCACGCCGAGATCTTTCAGCCTCTTCAATCGGAGCCAGACAAAGGCAAGGCGGGAGTCCGCGAGCTTCTCGTGGCCCTAGCCGGAGCTAGGAACAGCAGGCGCCGAGGGGGTGAGAGCAAGGGGCTAAGCACACCGAGGTCCACATACACCCACTGTGCCCGAAACTCGCTTGTGGATGGTGGAAGCTCAAAATCAATCCCCAAGCCAGCCGTCGTAGCCACGGCCTGGAAGCTCAAGCATCCCGAGCACTGCCGAGGGCTAGTGAGGTGCAGCGAGAAGAAATGGCGCAGTAGGGCCATGGAAGGGGGAATGCCCACCATGGCCTCGCAGACGAAAGCAAAGATGGAAAGAAGGGAGACCGATTGGGGATCCAGGTGCAACATATGGATCTGGTAGTGGGAGAGCATGGCATTGAAGAAGGCAGAGAAAGGAGGAACCGGGCCAGCCTACAAGGCGTCGATGAAGAATGGAACCTTGGTGGCTGTCCTGTCGACGGAGGCGCGAGATGCGGGCCAGGCCGCCGTCCTCCCCCATTTGTTGGAGTCAGCAGCGAGCGCAGGGCGAACCTTGTCCATGGCTTCCTGGTTGAGCACCAGTGATCGGCCGACGGTGGGTTCAACAGCCGGGGCTGGCCCGGCTGAAGACTGAGACTTCTTCTTTTCCTTCTCGTTCACCGGGGTGCCATGGCAACGAGGAGGGATGAGCTCGGGACAGATTGGAAGAGGAGGTTATTGTTTCGAAAAGGCAGGAGAGTTGGAGGGGCGCGTCACCAGCAATGGGGGGATAACTGTGTAAGTCACGGTGGCTGCCTAGCCAGGCGGATATCAAGGCTGCATGGGGAAGCGGAGATGCCCACGTCCAATCGACCGCCACGCGTCAAACAAGGTCGCAGGCTGTTGGGCCCTGTGTCGCTCCACACTTGCCCTTTGGCTTCGCCCCGAAACCAAGTCCAAGCGCGCCTTGGACCCGGGGGCTACTGTCAGCGTCCTGGGAACGGGCGTCCCCAGACCTGCCTGCCTGCGACCCACGGTGTGGCTCCACCAGCGGCCCTGTACGACCTATCTTCACCGGCAAAACACTCAAGACCCTCGCGAGGGGCCAAGCCTCGCAAGGCGGACGATGCAAGACCTCCTCGGGGCCGGCCTCACCGGGCTGGCTCGCGAGGGGCAGAGATATCAAGGCAAGGTGCGCCTTGCGAGGTTCCTGTGACGCAAGCCATGACGACAGGGCCAGGCGGGCACTAGCGCTTGCAGTGTCCCCGTTTCCTCTTTGGTGCTAAAGAGGCAAGCGCAGGCGCAGTGTCCTGAGGCATCAAGGAAAGGTTTCCATATCGGTGCAACGAGACCAATACCAGCAGGACGGCAGGACGGAGGTCACCGTGGAGCCCAAGACGGCGTCATCACCAGAGCCTTTGGCGGGAGAAGACCATCTTTTGTCAGGATAACTTGTACTAGCTGCCCCCTTCAAATTAGCCGTTGTGGGATCCCTTCCCGCCTAATATTTGGGAAGAGGACCTGTGCCTCTATATATAGGACTAGCCACCATCGTAGGGGGAGGATCTCCTCTTGGACCGGATCCATTCCACCAAGGCGACCACACAAACTCGCCAAGCACAAGAGCACCTCTCCTCGGGAGGTTGTTCTTCCCTTGTAACTGTTCATCCTCAGCCCAAGAGGCAATCCACCACACCACACTGGAGTAGGGTATTACACTACATCGGTGGCCGGAACCAGTATAAATCTTGTGTCCCTTTGTTCTACGAGTTCGACGCGCTGAGCCTTGAGATCGCGGTGAGGTTGTGAGCTAGAGGGGGGAAAGATCTTCGTGCACACCCCAGTGTCTGAACCTCAAGGGTTTTGCCGGAACCCGAAATCCGACAGGTGAGGATGCGACCATCGTCGGCAGCGCCCGTGGGTGTCGCTTTCCTCGTTGGAGGCGGATGGTGGGGGCATCCCTCGCTCCACTCTTTCCGGGGGAAACCTCATATCTGGAGAAGGCTACCATTGACGGTGGCGCCCATGGGCGTCGTAGCCCTCGTTGGAGGCGTTGAGGGGCCTCCTGGATCGGATGATGATGACGTCTTCATCGTCACCCCCGTGGGGGCATCATCTTTGGAGACATTCATCGGCTGGACGGGCATGTGCCCGCTGAAAGTGCGTAGGACTGGTGTGTAACTGTTGGGGAACCCTAGCCGAGTATCTTGTTAGAGCAGTAGATTCCGTGCTCGAGATGATGTGTGTGACCGGGCAGGAGATTCCTTTACTCCAGTAATTTCAAACAAAAAAATCCTACGCACACGCAAGATCTATCATGGTGATGCATAGCAACGGGGGGAGTGTTGTCCATGTACCCTCGTAGACCGTAAGCGGAAGCGTTATGACAATGTGGTTGATGTAGTCGTACGTCTTCACGATCCGGCTGATCCTAGTACCGAAAGTACGGCACCTCCGCGATCTGCACACGTTCGGCTCGATGACGTCCCATGAACTCTCGATCTAGCTGAGTGTCGAGGGAGAGCTTCGTCAGCAAGACGACATGATGACAGTGATGATGAAACTACCGGTGCAAGGCTTCGCCTAAGCACTACGACGATATGACCGAGGTGGATTATGGTGGAAGGGGGCACCACACACGGCCAAGGGATCAATGATCAACTTGTGTGTCTATGGGGTGCCCCCTCCCCACGTATATAAAGGAGGGAGGGAGGAAGATGCCTCCCTAGGAGGAGGCGCGCGCCAAGGGGGGGGGCAATCCTACTCCAAGTAGGTTTTCCCCCCTTTTCCTATTCCTACTAGGATAAGGAGGAAAGAGGAGGAGGGGATAAGGAAAGAGGAGGCCGCCCCCCCCAAACCCTAAACCAATTCGGTTTGGGTCTAGGGGGCGCGCCCCACACCTTGCTTGTTGTCCTCTTTCTCCACTAGGGCCCAATAAGGCCCATAGACTCCTCGGGGGGTTCCGGTAACCTCTCGGTACTCCGAAAAATACCCGATACACATCAGAACCCTTCCGGTGTCCGAATATAACCTTCCAATATATCAATCTTTATATCTAAACCACTTCGGGACTCCTCGTCATGTCCGTGATCACATCCGGGACTCCGAACTACCTTCGGTACATCAAAACACATAAACTCATAATACCGATCGTCACCGAACGTTAAGCGTGCGGACCCTTTGGGTTCGAGAACTATGTAGACATGACCGAGACTCATCTTCGGTCAATAACCAATAGCGGAACCTAGATGCTCATATTGGTTCCTACATATTCTACGAAGATCTTTATCGGTCAAACTACATAACAACATATGTTGCTCCCTTTGTCATTGGTATGTTACCTACCCGAGGTTCGATCATCGGTATCATCATACCTAGTTCAATCCCATCACCAGCAAGTCTCTTTACTCGTTCCGCAATGCAAAATCCCGCAACTAACTCATTAGTCACATTGCTTGCAAGGCTTACAGTGATATGCATTACCGAGAGGGCCCAGAGATACCTCTCCGACAATCGGAGTGACAAATCCTAATCTCGATCTATGCCAACTCAACAAACACCATTGGTGACACCTGTAGAGCATCTTTATAATAACCCAGTTATGTTGTGACATTTGATGGCACACAAGATGTTCCTTCGGTATTCGGGAGTTGCATAATCTCATAGTCAGAGGAACATGTATAAGTCATGATGAAAGCAATAGCAATAAAACTAAACGATCATTTATGCTAAGCTAACGTATGGGTATTGTCCATCACATCATTCTCTAATGATGTGATCCCGTTCATCAAATGACAACGCATGTCTATGGTCAGGAAACTTAACCATCTTTGATTAACGAGTTAGTCAAGTAGAGGCATACTATGGACACTCTGTTTTGTCTATGTATTCACACATGTACTAAGTTTCCGGTTAATACAATTCTAGCATGAATAATAAACATTTATCATGATATAAGGAAATATAAACAACAACTTTATTATTGCCTCTAGGGCATATTTCCTTCAGTCTCCTACTTGCACTAGAGTCAGTAATCTAGTTCACATCGCCATGTGATTTAACACCAATACTTCACATCTTTATGTGATTAGTTCACATCCCCATGTGACTAATACCCAAAGGGTTTACTAGAGTCAATAATCTAGTTCACATCGCTATGTAATTAACACCCAAAGAGTGATCATGTTTTGCTTGTAAGAGAACTTTAGTCAACGGGTCTGCCACATTCAGAGCCATATGTATTTTGCAAATTTTCTATGTCTACAATGCTCTGCACGGAGCTAATCGCTCCCACGTTCAATATGTATCTAGATCAAGACTTAGAGTCATCCAGATCGGTGTCAAACCTTGCATTGATGTAACTCTTTACGACGATCTCTTTGTCACCTCCATAACTGAGAAACATTTCCTTTATTCCACTAAGGATAATTTTGACCGTTGTTTAGTGATCGACTCCTGGATCACTATCGTACCCTCTTGCCAAACTCTTGGTGAGGTACACAATAGGTCTATACACATCATAGCATACTTTATAGAACCTATGGCTGAGGCATAGGGAATGACTTTTCATTATCTTTCTATTTTCTGCCATGGTCAGGTTTTGAGTCTTTACTCAACTTCACACCTTGCAACACAGGCAAGAACTCCTTCTTTGACTATTCCATTTTGAACTACTTCAAAAACTTGTCAAGGTATGTACTCATTGAAGAATTTGTCAACCGTCTTGATCTATCTCTATAGATCTTGATGCCCAATATGTAAGCAGCTTCACCAAGGTCTTTCTTTGAAAAACTCCTTTCAAACACTCCTTTATGCTTTCCAGAAAATTCTACATTATTTCCGGTCAACAATATGTCATTCACATATACTTATCAGAAATGTTGTAGTGCCCCCACTCACTTTCTTGTAAATACAGGCTTCACCGCAAGTCTGTATAAAACTATATGCTTTGATCAACTCATCAAAGCGTATATTCCAACTCCGAGATGTTTGCATCAGTCCATAGATGGATCACTGGAGCTTGCACACTTTGTTAGCACCTTTAGGATTGACAAAACCTTCTTGTTGCATCATATAAAACTCTTCTTTTAAGAAATCCATTAAGGAATGTAGTTTTGACATCCATTTGCCAGATTTCATAAAATGTGGAAATTGCTAACGTGATTCGGACAGACTTAAGCATCGTTATGAGTGAGAAAATCTCATCGTAGTCAACATCTTGAACTTGTCGAAAACCTTTTACGACAATTCGAGATCTATAGATAGTAACACTACTATCAGCGTCCGTCTTCCTCTTGAAAATCCATTTATTCTTAATGGCTCACCGATCATTGGGCAAGTCAATCAAAGTCCATAGTTTGTTCTAATACATGGATCCTATCTCGGGTTTCATGGCTTCAAGCCATTTCGTGGAATCTGGGCTCATCATCGCTTCCTCATAGTTCGTAGGTTCATCATGGTCAAGTAACATGACCTACAGAACAAGATTACCATACTACTCTTGTGCGGAATGTATTCTGCATGACCTACGAGGTTCGGTAGTAACTTGATCTGAAGTTTCATGATCATCAACATTAACTTTCTCACTAATTGGTGTAGGAATCACTAGAACTGATTTCTGTGATGAACTACTTCCCAATTCGGAAGAAGGTACAATTACCTCATCAAGTTCTACATTCCTCCCACTCACTTCTTTCGAGAGAAACTTCTTCTCTAGAAAGGATCCATTCTTAGCAATGAATATCTTGCCTTCGGATCTGTGATAGAAGGTGTACCCAACAGTTTCCTTTGGGTATCCTATGAAGGCGCATTTCTCCGATTTGGCTTCAAGCTTATCAGGTTGAAACTTTTTCACATAAGCATCATAGCCCCAAACTTTAAGAACAACAACTTAGGTTTCTTGCTAAACCACGGTTCATATGGTGTCGTCTCAACGGATTTAGATGGTGCCCTATTTAACGTGAATGCAGTTGTCTCTAATGCATAACCCCAAAACGATAGTGATTAAATTGGTAAGAGACATCATAGATCGCACCATATCTAATAAAGTACGGTTATGACGTTCGGACACACCATTATGCTGTGGTATTCCAGGTGGCGTGAGTTGTGAAACTATTCCGCATTGTTTTAAATGAAGACCAAACTCGTAACTCAAATATTCTCCTCCACGATCAGATCGTAGAAACTTTCTTTTCTTGTTACGATGATTTTCCACTTCACTCTGAAATTCGTTGAACTTTTCAAATGTTTCAGACTTATGTTTCATCAAGTAGATATACCCATGTCTGCTCAAATCATCTGTGAAGGTCAGAAAATAACGATACCCGCTGCGAGCCTCAACACTCATCGGATTGCATACAACAATATGTATTATTTCCAATAAGTCAGTTGCTCTCTCCATTGTTCCAAGAATGGAGTCTTAGTCATCTTGCCCATGAGAAATGGTTCGCAAGCATCAAGTGATTCCAAAAGCCCATCAGCATGGAGTTTCTTCATGCGCTTTACACCAATATGACCTAAACGGTAGTGCCACAAATAAGTTGCACTATCATTAATAACTTTGCATCTTTTGTCGTCAATATTATGTGTATAATTGTGATCAAGATTCAGTAAACCGTTTACATTGGATGTAAGACCATATAAGGTTTTATTCATGTAAATAGAACAACAATTATTCTCTGACTTAAATGAATAACCGCGTCGCAATAAACATGATCCAATCATATTTATGCTCAACGCAAACACCAAATAACATTTATTTAGTTCCAATATTAATCCTGAAGGTAGAGGGAGTATGCGATGGTGATCTTATCAACCTTGGAATCACTTACAACACACATCATCACCTCGCCCTCAACTAGTCTCTGTTCATTTTGTAACTCCTGTTTCAAGTTACTAATCATAGCAACTGAACCAGTATCAAATACCCAGGGGATACTATGAACACTAGTAAAGTACACATCAATAACATGTATATCAAATATACCTTTGTTCACTTTGCCATCCTTCTTATCCGCCAAGTATCTAGAGTAGTTCCACTTCCAGTGACCATTTCCTTTGCAGTAGAAGCACTCAGTTCCAGGCTAATTGGGTCTAGCTTTGGGCTTCTTCATGGGAGTGGCAGCTTGCTTGCTATTCTTCTTGAAGTTCCCTTTCTTTCCCTTACCCTTTTACTTAAAACTAGTGGTCTTGTCAACCATCAACACTTGATGCTTTTCTTGATTTCTACCTTCGCTGATTTCAACAGCTTGAAGAGCTCGGGAATCGTTTTCGTCATCCCTTACATATTATAGTTCATCACGAAGTTCCAGTAACTTGGCGATAGTGACTTTAGAGAACTCTGTCAATCACTATCTTATCTGGAAGATTAACTCCCACTTGATTCAAGCGATAGTAGTACTCAGACATTCTGAGCACATGCTCACTGGTTGAGCTATTCTCCTCCATCTTGTACGCAAAGTAATTGTCAGAGGTCTCATACATCTCGACTCGGGCATGAGTCTGCAATACCAATTTCAACTCTTGGAAATCTTATATGTTCTGTGGCGTTCAAAACGTTTTTGAAGTCCCGGTTCTAAGCCATAAAGCATGGTGCACTAAACTATTAAGTAGTCATCATACCGAGCTTGCAAAAACATTCATAACATCTGCATCTGCTCCTGCAATAGGTCTGTCACCTAGCGGTGCATTAATGACATAATTCTTATGTACAGCAATTAGGATAATCCTCAGATCACGGAGCTAGTCCGCATAATTGCTACTAACATCTTTCAACATAGTTTTCTCTAGGAACATATCATAAATAAAACGGGGAAGCTATATGCGAGCAATTGATCTATAACATAGATATGCAAATACTATCAAGACTAAGTTCATGATAAATTTAAGTTCAATTAATCATATTACTTAAGAACTCCTACTTAGATAGACATCCCTCTAATCATCTGAGTGATCACGTGATCCATATCAACTAAACCATGTCCGATCATCACGTGAGATGGAGTAGTTTTCAATGAACATCACTATGTTGATCATATCTACTATATGATTCAAGCTCGACCTTTTGGTCTTAGTGTTCCAAGGCCATATCTGCATATGCTAGGCTTGTCAAGTTTAACCCGAGTATTCCGCGTGTGCAAAACTGGCTTGCACCCGTTGTATGTGAACGTAGAGCTTATCACACCCGATCATCACATGGTGTCTCAGCACGAAGAACTGTCGCAACGGTGCATACTTAGGGAGAACACTTGTACCTTAAAATTTGGTGAGAGATCATCTTATAATGCTACCGTCGAACTAAGCAAAATAAGATGCATAAAGGATAAACATCACATGCAATCAAATATAAGTGATATGATATGGCCATCATCATCTTGTGCCTTTGATCTCCATCTCCAAAGCCCCATCATGATCACCATCGTCACCGGCTTGACACCATGATCTCCATCATCTTGATCTTTATCAACGTGTCGTCACATGGTCGTCTCACCAACTATTGCTATCGCATAGCGATAAAGTAAAGCAATTGTATGGCGCTTGCATCTTATGCAATAAAGAGACAACCATAGGGCTTCTGCCAGTTGTCGATAACTTTAACAAAACATGATCATCTCATACAACAATTTATATCTCATCATGTCTTGACCATATCACACCACAACATGCCCTGCAAAAACAAGTTAGACGTCCTCTACTTTGTTGTTGCAAGTTTTACGTGGCTGCTACGGGCTGAGCAAGAACCGTTCTTACCTATGCATCAAAAACCACAACGCGGTATAGTGATTGCTTTTTGATCTTCAGAAAGAACCCTGTTCATTGAATCCGATTCAACTAAAGTTGGAGAAACAGACACCCACTAGCCACCTGTGTGTGAAGCACGTCGGTAGAACCAGTCTCGCGTACGCGTAATGTCGGTCTCAGCCACTTCATCCAACAATACCGCTGAATCAAGAATCAATGTGACGGCAAGCAATATGTATATACCCATGCTCACAACTCCTTTGTGTTCTACTCGTGCGTATAACATCTACGCATAGACCTGGCTCGGATGCCACTATTGGGGAACGCAGTAATCTTAAAAAACAAATCCTACGCACACAAGATCTATCATGGTGATGCATAGCAATGGGGGAGGGGAGAGTGTTGTCCACGTACCCTCGGAGACCTCCGCGATCTGCACGATCCTAGTACCGAAAGTACGGCACCTCCGCGATCTGCACATGTTCGGCTCGGTGACGTCCCACGAACTCTCAATCCAGCTGAGTGTCGAGGGAGAGCTTCGTCAGCACGACGGTGTGATGACGGTGATGATGAAGCTACCGGCGCAGGGCTTCGCCTAAGCACTACGACGATATGACCGAGGTGGATTATGGTGGAAGGGGGCACCGCACACAGCTAAGGGATCAATGATCAACTTGTGTGTCTATGGGGTGCCCCCTCCCCACGTATATAAAGGAGGGAGGGAGGAAGAGGCCGGCCTAGGAGGAGGTGCGTGCTAGGGGGAGGGGGGCAATCCTGCTCCAAGTAGGTTTGCCCCCCCCCCCCTTTCCTATTTCTACTAGGAGAAGGAGGAAAGAGGAGGAGGGGAGAATGAGAGAGGGGGCGGCCCCCCAAACCCTAAACCAATTCGGTTTGGGCCTAGGGGGCGCACCCCACACTTTGCTTGCTGCCCTATTTCTCCACTAGGGCCCAATAAGGCCCATAGATTCCCCGGGGGGTTCCGGTAACCTCCCGGTACTCCGAAAAATACCCGATACACTTCGGAACCCTTCCGGTGTCCGAATATAACCTTCTAATATATCAATCTTTATGTCTATACCATTTCGAGACTCCTCGTCATGTCCGTGATCACATCCGGGACTCTGAACTACCTTCGGTACATCAAAACACATAAACTCATAATACCGATCGTCACCGAATGTTAAGCGTGTGGACCCTACGGGTTCGAGAACTATGTAGACATGACCGAGCCTCATCTCTGGTCAATAACCAATAGCGGAACCTAAATGCTCATATTGGTTCCTACATATTCTACAAAGATCTTTATCGGTCAAACTGCATAACAACATACGTTGTTCCCTTTGTCATCGGTATGTTACTTGCCCGAGATTCGATTGTTAGTATCATCATACCTAGTTCAATCTCCTCATCGGCAAGTCTCTTTACTCGTTCTGTAATGCAACATCCCGCAACTAACTCATTAGTCACATTGCTTGCAAGGCTTATAGTGATGTGCATTACCGAGAGGGCCCAGAGAAACCTCTCCGACAATCGGAGTGACATATCCTAATCTCGATCTATGCCAACTCAACAAACACCATCGGAGACACATGTAGAGCATCTTTATAATCACCCAGTTACGTTGTGACGTTTGATGGCACACAAGGTGTTCCTTCGGTAGTCGGGAGTTGCATAATCTCATAGTCAGAGGAATACGTATAAGTCATGATGAAAGCAAGAGCAATAAAACTAAACGATCATTTATGCTAAGCTAACGGATGGGTCTTGTCCATCACATCATTCTCTAATGATGTGATCCCATTCATCAAATGACAACACATGTCTATGGTCAGGAAACTTAACCATATTTGATTAACGAGCTAGTCAAGTAGAGGCATACTATAGACACTCTCTTTTGTCTATGTATTCACACATGTACTAACTTTCTGGTTAATACAATTCTAGCATGAATAATAAACATTTATCATGATATAAGGAAATATAAATAACAACTTTATTATTGCCTCTAGGGCATATTTCCTTCAGTAACCTAGTCCAGGTATTGTGACTTGGATGGGGCATCCGACATTCGATGTTAGGTATTGGTGCGATGTCTGTTTGGTATTAGGCTCGGACATTCGGCACCCCTTCATCACTCCTACTTACTGATGTATTACCTTATAAGGGCTTTGTGAATAATTAATAAAATGGCTGCATGCATAGCCCAGATGCAGAGAGCGGGGTACATCCTCCTTTCAAAAAAGGTACATTAGGAAGGTAGTATCTCTGTCACATAACTTTTTCAATGTTTTATTAGTATATTATAATTCATTTATTTTATTTCATTCTAGAAGTTAGCGAGATTATTGATTTGTCATCCAAATGTTTCCCTCCGATGTCATTCGGGCATAATAATAATAAATCTTTTGTAGGGTTCTTACAACATTAATGAGGATGCATTTCATAAACAACCTCTTCTTCTAAATCCCTGATCCAAGTTCTGGAAAAATCACATATGCATCTTATTTTAAGATGGTGTAAAACGTACGTCTGGATACCACAAACCTTAAGCAAAGAGAAGCAAGATCCTTTTGATCTAGAGCGATATATGTCTGCAGGGTGCTGTCGAGGTTTGGCCCGGAGATGAGGACGATAAACGTGCTCCCTCTCTAGCCGCGAATGTAGAGCCACGCCTCTCGAAACCACCCCACGAACCTCTTAGCACCTTCCTCTGCCTCTGTTAACCTCATCCCTCCACACCTCAACAGTGGCGGATCTAAAATTTAACCAACGTGGAGGCAACATTACAAAGGGTAATCGTTTCTTTGTCAAAACACATTACAAATAGTTAATAAAGTACTACCTATGAATGCATTAGTAAAAAATATTCTACAGAGGCCGGGGATATTCCTCCTTTTCAAAAAAGAATATTCTGCAAATTGTATATGGAGGCCATGGCCCCCACCACCCCACCCCTAGATCCGCCACTGCACCTCAAGCTTGCTGCTAGGCACCGATGCACGTGAACGCAATGGCGCATCCTCACGCTACCAGCAGACTGGGACCGCACTGATCCCACCGCGGCCGCCGGCGGCGACAAGCCCACGCCGACGAAGAATGCCGCCATGAGCTCGTGACCGGACGGAGGCGTGGGGAGTTTCAGTGTTTATTGCTACCTTGGAATGTGAGTGTGGCAGAAGTAGAAAGCCGGATCGTGAATGTTATGCAGAGCACAATGGGGTTCCGTCCAATTTTCGTCGGCGCGCGGAGGGATCTGGAGAGACTAGGGGAGGATCCCTGGGCCGGGGCTTAGTGCTTTGATCAGTGAAAGTGCACAACAAGAAATCATGATTAGAACAATTATGTATCGTAACGAATTAATTTGGAGGACACCAGATGCAAAAGTCTTCAACTCACAGGACCGAGCGACCAGCCGGGAGGCTCTTCAAGGTCAGGGATTACTGCAAGACCATAACTATTCTCTTTGTTTGCATGTTATATCACCATATATTTTGTTTCTCTACAAACAAACTGGTCGCATAAATGCTTTAACTCTCCATAACCTGCACGCGCCAAACGGCAAAACGCCATGTCCGAATCATCAAACCAGGATGCTTACTGATAGGAGGAGCATCAATCCATGTCACCAATTTTTTTCTCAATTTGACAGACGGAAAAATGTTTATAGGAAAAATATTTAATTTATTTTGGCAAAATGTTAGACATATATTAGAAATTTTTTGTTGACATATGCAAAAAATATATAGAATAATAACCGAAAGAACAAAGAAATTTTAAAAAAGAAATGAAATAAACAAAAGAAACAAATAAAATGAGAAAAAAGAAACAAATGCAAAAAACAATAACAGAAGAAGAAGAAACCAGAAAATGATAAAAAGAAGAAGAAAACCGAAGAAAAGAAAGAAAAAAGATGAAAAAGAAAAGAAAAAAAATAAAAACATGAAAAAATATAGGGGAAATAGTGGAAAACAGGATCATTGCCGTGATGGTAGGCTGCACTAGCTATGAGCCATTATAACCTTGTTGAACTCCTAGGACCTCCTTTTCTTTTCTTTTAAGTATACACACTATCGGGCCGGCCTAGTTGAACTATCCCCTTTAGCGGGAGTAACTTCCATTCGGCTTAAGGCGAGGGGCGCTGCTGGAGGCTAGAGTCCGGTCCGTTCCAGCCAAGCCATTCGGGCTCTCACACTAAATTTTGTGCGATCTCCTAGTAAGCCTACTACGGCCCCTAGACTGAATCAATGGAGAAAACCACTGCAAGGTCAACTTATTCTCAATGTGGATGCTTCTTTTTCAGAGGAAGACAACTCAGGGGCCTGCGGTGCGATTATCAGAGATAGTAGTGGGATGTTCGTGGGTGCAGCAACGGCAAAATTAGAGCATGTGGCTGACGTGGTTTCAGCTGAAGCGGTTGCTCTTGTTGAAGGCCTTAAACTTGCCAGCAGGGTTGGAGCTAACTCTATCTTGGTACAATCAGACAGTGTGATCATTGCAGAAGTCCTTCAGCAAAATTTTGGACACTCAATGATTGCAGCTCCAATACAGAAAACTTGTCGATCCTTGTTATGATTACGGAAAGGTCTTATTAGAGCATTGCAATCGTGAATCTAATACGGCTCCCCACGCGCTAGCTCAAAATGGACGTGATGATCCGCCAACTTTGTGGTTGGACTCACCTCCGGATTTTATTTTCAGTCTTTTAGCGAATGATGTAACGTTGTTTAAATTAATAAAGCTAGTTATGAAGGCCCTTTCCCAAAAAAACGCGAGAGGCGCTGCTATTTCTCGCGTCCAGCGACCAAGGCGCTGCGCTCATGCCGGGGGTAGCCCAAAACGGCCGGCCCAGCAGCGCGGGAGCCGCAACCTGTTTTTTTCTATTGTTGTTCTCATTTTGTGCTTCATTTCTGTACTTTTATTTGTACTTTAAAAACATTCTACATATATATATATACATACATACAGGGTCGCGCTATTCGTCACCCTGGGTGAGGAATATTTATTCTTCACCCCTCTCTATTTTGACATCAATGCATCATATTTTTATATTTCTTAAATTTTGTCTTATTTCATATATAAAAAGAGAACGTAAGAAAATATGTACTCACCATAAAAAATATTTTATGTTATGTAAAATTACGAATGTAAAAACATAGTGGAAAACATACATAAAATGTGATTTTTCTAGTCTTATAACTTATATTTTTGTTTTTTTATACCAATTTTTACATATTAAATCAATATACATGTAACTATTTATATTTTAAACGTAATTTATTTAAGAAGCGATCGTAAGATTATCTCAGGTGAAAATAACTTATTCTGCATCCTAGGTGATGAATAGTAATAGTACCTACATACATATATATTCGCGCTATTCGTCACCCTGAGTGAGCACCGTGTGTATATATATATATATATATAGTGTTACTATTCATCACCCAGGGTGTAGAATAAATTATTCTTCATCTGAGATAATATTACGATCATTTCATAATTAAATTACGTTTGGAATTCAAATAGTTACATTCTTATTGATTCACTACGTAAAATTTGGCATAAGAAAATAAAAAATATAGATCATAAGATAAGAAAATTTGTAGTTTATGTGTGTTTTACACTATGATTTTACGTTTGTAATTTTACATAACATAAAATATTTTTTACAACGATTATATATTTTCTTACGGTCTCTTTTTATGTCGAAAATAAGACATAACTTACGGAACGTAAAATTACGATGCATCCATGGTAAAATAGAGGGGGATGAAAAAATAAATATTCCTCACACAGGGTGACAAATAACGCGACCCTGTGTGTGTGTGTGTGTGTGTGTGTGTGTGTGTGAACACTGTTCAAAAACACATTTAGAAAAAGTTGAATAAGTATTATAAATGTTGAACAAATATTTGAAAAATTTTGAACATGTATTAAAAATGTTAAAAGAGTATATGAAAAATGTAAAACAACTATATTACAAATTTTGAACAAGTATAGCAAAATGTTGAACAAGAATTTTAAAAATGATGAACAAGTATTTGAAAATGTTGAATAGGTATTAAATATGTTGAACGGGTATTCGAAAAATGTTGAACGGGTATATGAGAATGTTGAATAAATATTAAAAATGTTGAATAACTATTAAAATGTTGAAGAAGTATTTGAAAAATATTGAATACGCGGCCAGACAATGTTGAACATCTATACAAAAATTGTCAATCACTTGAAAAAGGAAAACCAAACAAAAGATGGAGAAAAAAATCAAAAAAGAAGAACAAAGAGAACAAAGAATGTAGAATGAAAAAATTAAAGGAACGAAAGAAAACGAATTATATAAACAAAAAAGGAAGCAGGAGAAAAAAACCAAACAAAAAAAGAAAGAAAATTAAAAAGAGAGAGAAATAAAAATAAAACCTCCCGTATTTTACGTCAAGTGGAATGTGACTCTCATATGCAACACGAAGCCGATTGTGGCGCAGCTCTATGCATGATCCAAACGCCCAGGTTCAAATCCCCTAGTGGTCGAGTTAAGGCGAGATATAGGTCCCGGGAACACCCTATTCGCCGCTCTCTGCGGTAAATTGTCGGGGATTTGCACAGGGGCAAGTATGCGAGGGAGAAGACTTGGGCCGGTCCACTTACAGCTTTAGACAGTGCCACCGACGGTTTTTGGAAACAGGGTTTTTTCTTGTGCTGTTTCCTTTTGGGTTTACTCGGTTTTCTTTTGTTTTATTTTTTATTTACTTTTTATTTTACTTTCTTCTATTAGCTTTTTCAAGTTTTTTATTTTTGAAAATAGGTTCAGAAATTTGGAAAAAAAATCACATTTTCAGAAATTTATTCCAAATTTCACAAAATGTTTCCAACTTCAGTTTTTCTTTGGAAATATAAGAAATGTTAAAGTCAAAAAAGTATGAATTTGAAAAAAATCGCATAGTATCGAAAAAGTTCAAAATCTTCGACTTGTTTTATAATTTGACAAGTTATTCAGCATTTGTGAAACAAAATACATTTTAATCCTTTTTCACAAATACGAAAAATGATTCAGAATTTTAAAACTGTTCCCGTTTCAAATATTGTGCACGAATTCAAAAATTATTCATATTTCTACATTTTGTTCACAAATTAAAAAAAGGTTCGGGAATTTCCATAATTGTTCTAGTTTTTGAAGTTTGTTCATGTTTTAAAAATTTGTTCACAAATTCACAATATGTTTGGGGTATTTAAAAAATGTTTATATTTTACAAAAAAATGTTCTTAATTTCATGTTTTCAAAATTTGTTCAAACTTCACAATTTTTCATAAAAAATGTTCATGCTTAAAAAAATTATGCGGTTTCAAATTTTGTTCGCAACTTCAAAAAATGTTCCCATGTATCAAATTTTGTTCATGTTTCCAAAAAGTGTACCAATACGTATTTTGTTCCCATTTTTGAAAAAACAAATCCTGTTTTAACTTTTTTATGAATTAAAAAATGTTCTTGTTTCCAATTTTGTGTTCCAAAATTAAAAAACTGTTCATAATCTCAGAAAATATTCGGTAATTTCAGAAAAAATGCATTTTTTCTTCCTGTTTCTTTAAAATCGGAATTACTAAATGGTTCACCTTTCAAAAAGAGTTTGGAATAGCAAAAACAAATACGGCATTTAAAAACAGTGCGCAATTTTCAAAAATGTTTTACAAATGTTTTCCAAATCTCAATGACTACTATGTGTTCTTATTGCGTTTGGCGCCTTTACTTTCAGTAGTTGATGTCTGATGTATTTGTTATCCGCTCGTGGTTTGGAGCATGCGTAGTGCGAGTTCACATGATCAAATCCCACCTCTCTCATTGTTATTTTTTTTGTTGCGCGACAGGAAACAACAAGCGGCATATAGGTGGGTGGTCCAGGCCGACGACTGCCCACGCGAAACCCCGCCATTCTGCCGCAGGATGCAGCAGATAGGGGTTGTAAAAGAAAGGCCTACATACAACCATCGCATAATGGGCCAGCCCAGTCGAGAAACACTGTGCATCAACCCTGCTATTTGAGGCAAAGTAGCATGAAATAGGATGTCCCATATTACATCGCCTATAGCAATCCCGTCGCATCGCCTGCGGCACGGCTCACACATCTGCGACGAGCAAACCTAAACAGTCATGCTTCTTTTATTTTTTGGTATTTTATCAATTTAGGAATTTCCTAAAATATATTTTGGTACAAAATTTTTTACTTCAAAAAATTGTAATTTTTTAAGTGTATTTACAAAATTAACCGCCGTTATTCTAGAAAAATAAAACACCCATGATGTGTTAAAAAATTATAATGTATCTAGAAAATATTCATGTTATTTAAAAAGTGTTCACGTTTTTGTAAAACTATATTCTTGTAAAATTTTATGAGTATTTGTACAAAAAATAAACTTGCTTTAAAATGTTCACAACATTTAATAATTATTCACATATTTATACATAAAAAAGTTTTTAAAAATATGTTCAAAAAGGAAAATATAAAGAAAAAAATAATTTAGAAAAGAAAAAAACCCAAAAATAGAATGAAACAAAACATATAATGAAAACATGAAAGGAAAAATGAGAAAGCAAAATGAGAAAAAAAAATTGAAACTGGTTACAAAGAAGGCTGAAACTATTGTGTAAGAAAACAAGATAAAAAACACACATTACATTTTTTTGTAAATACAGAAAAGATTTATGCATCATTTCATTAATAGAGACGGGGTGAGAGAGTTCAAAGGCCGCCCAAGAAGTGCGTACACATCAACCTGCCGTGCAAATGGACGGGGTTGGGCAGCCAAAATGGCCACTCGAGCTACACCCTATGTCTACGTCTCAGGAAGGATGGCATCCAAGATGTTGGCCGCGCTGCATGCCTTGGGTTGAAGATGCAGCTGTTGCAGGCCTTCCAGATCCACGAAACCGTGAGAATAACCAGGGTGGATAGGCCCTTGCACCATCCAGAGGGAATCGCGTCGATAGTCGATCGATGCCCACCAATCAAGGAAGCAATTGCCGACGTCGGGAGGTCGGGTGGTCGATGCGCACCACGATAGCATGTCCTGCCACACTTGTTGAGAGAACGGGTAGCCGGCGAGCAGTTTGGTCATGTCTCAAAGTCTTGGTCGCGGAGCATGCAGCGTAAAATATACACTATGAGGAGCCTTACTTGCTTGGGCTTGGTGTTCTTTTGTCTTCTCCTTTGACTTATTCTCGTATGTGGTTTTCCTCCTTTGACTTGTTGACCATGAAGGTTTGCTTGGATTTTCGTCCACCAACACGTCCAGACATCAGTTTTTCCGCCAAATACTTTAGCATTTGAACTAGCTTCCGTCAAATGAAGCAAGTAGTTAGCACGAACTAGTAGCTTGCTACCTTCTGGCAAATGAACTAGTAGCCAGCCCACTTGCCCCGCGAAATGAGCATTTGAAGAAAAAATGAAGAGAAAAGAAATTATGAAAGAAAGTGATTTGTGGCTTCCGCCAAACGCGCAACATGCTATCTGCCAAACACTAAACATGCTAATCCTTCCATCAAATCGCATCAGCGGTCTTCCTCCTTTCAGACAAAGAGGAGAGGGTACGTGATGGCTTTTTACTCGTCATGCGAATGTCCGGACTCCCTAAAGCCACCGCTTTCATTGTTTCCAGCTTGCGGACAAACTGACTTTCGGATGTGTCGGTGGACCGATGCGAGACTGTTCGCCCACAAACACGTCACCGTGTACCCTCGGCGTCGAGGGCGATACGCAAGACACGTCGTCGAAGGAGGCTCACCGGAAGCGCGATATGCAAGACAATCCGACGAGCGCTTTTGAAGACCCGAAACCCCACGCGGCCGGGAGAGACCCCGTCTGGACGCACGGTGGTGATACGCTGCCCTAGGTCGGTTCGCCCGCCCCTAGGACTTCGTAGATCGAAGCTCTCCAAAGCGAAGAAAACCGACGAACGAGAAGCAGAAAACTAGGATAGGAGATAAAAGTTTATAGATGGGTTTTGCGATTGTGCGTTGTGTTTTCAATCGGCCGTCACCCCTCATGTATAGAAGAGGCGGCTGGACTTCCCGTGCAAGGAAAGGTTAGAATTCACATTCAAAACCCTAGTTTGGGTCTAACTCGAAATTCAAACTTTCAAAAACTGTTCGGTTTATAACCCGAGTGCACCTTGCGGGTCACTTTTGAGGCAGTAATCGACCTCCGATGAAAATGCGCCCAAAAGCATATTTACTCGTTTCGATGAGACGAACAACTTGCATGCTGAACATTTTTCGATTAGAGGCCATCTTCAGGGCTAAATTGCTCGTGCAAAACAGGTAATTATTCACGCAGCCCGTTAGACATACTCACATGTGTGTCTGTTCCCGGGCGTCATATTTTGCTCACTGCAGGGTCGCGCTGTACGGGCTCTATATTTTGCATATGACCTCAGATTGAGACAATTTTTATATCAAAATTGATTTTTCGACGAGACGAAGACAATTCGTGTAGATCAGTTTTCCATATGAGGTTGTACTGGGGGCTTAATCAGCCGAACAATGTTCTGGATATAAAATCTCAGTACTTCGAACACAACTTTGGCCTTAGAGATGACATCGGATGGCTATGGCCCAAATATCAAAGTTTCTCATTTTGAAGATACAGAACTTTCTTACTTTGAGCACTTTTCCATTTGAGGCTTCCTTAATTGTGTTTTTGACCATGCCAAAATCTGGTGTCAACACATACCCCCTGTTTTTCGGAAAAACTTGTGTGCCAAAAAATAATTTGCAATGTATTTGTTCCAAGGACGATGTCAACACTCCATCGGCCATTTATATTTCTTAGGGTGATAATTATGTATCGATCATGATTTATGCTAAGGGCGATAGTTATTTATCAGGCATGTCTTTGCTGAGGACGATAGTTATATATCGGTCGTTGCCTATCTAGGCTTCTTGCCACACACCTGAGTGATATTTCTTTAAATATTTGCCATTGAGAGCTCGAGGTAACGAATTCCACCAAATATGAGTTTTCAGGAACTACTCTTGTAATCTTAAAAGGATCTTCCCAACTTGGAGACCACTTCCTGAATTTTCTATCTTTCGAACCAATTGGTGGAATCACCTTCCATACGAGATCGCCAACTTGAAAGCCCTTCAACCTGACCTTCTTATTGTTAGCTCTTGCCACCCTCAACTTATCTCTCTCTATGGCCTTCAAAGCAGCCAAACATTTATCGGCGACTTCATCAATATTGTCCATCAAGTTATAAAAAGTCCACCACCGATAAATCATTTTGTTTGGCTATTCTCAAAGCATTCAAATTCACTTCCACTGGTTAAACGGCCTCTTGACCATATATGAGCTCATATGGAGTTAACTTTGTAGCATCATGCCTTGAGATTATGTGTGCCTACAAAGCTTTGGACAGTAGCTCATGCCATCTCCTTGGATTATCCTCAATCTTTTAATTGATGAGCTCGATTAATATTTTATTGCTAGACTCATCTTTTCCATTGGCTTGGGCATAATATGGAGAGGGATTGAGCAACTTTATCTTATATAATTCGGCAAATTCTCTAACTTGATGTGACATAAAAGATGAACCTTGATCCGTAGTTAATGTTTGAGGAATGTCGAATCTATGAATAATGCGCTCAGTTAAGAATTGAATTACCTCTGTATGCGTCATATTTTTGACTGGTATTGCTTCATACCATTTAGTGAAATAATTAGTTGCCACCAATACGATTCGATGCCCCTTTGAAGAAGAATGATGAATCTCTCCAATAAAATCTAATCCCCAACCTTTAAAAGGCCTAGCCTTGATAATACGATGTAACATAGTAACGGGAGCCAACTGAATATTGTTGGGGAACGCAGTATTTCAAAGAATTTGCCTACGATCACGCAAGATCTATCTAGGAGATGCATAGCAACGAGACGGAAGAGTGTGTCCATGTATCCTCATAGACCGAAAGCGGAAGCATTTAGTAACGCGGATGATGTATTCGAACGTCTTCGCAATCCAATCGATCCAAGCACCAAATGTACGACACCTCCGTGATCAGCACATGTTCAGCTGGATGACGTCCCTCATACTCTTGATCCAGTTGAGGCCGAGGGAGAGTTCCATCAGCACGACGGCGTGGCAGCGGTGATGATGAAGTGACCGACGTAGGGCTTCGCCTAAGCACTATGAAGATATGACCGAGGTGTGTAACTGTGGAGGGGGGCACCACACACGGTTAAGAGAAAATTGTGTGTTCTAGGGTGCCCCCTACCTCCGTATATAAAGGAGGGGAGGGGGAGGCCGGCCGACCCTATAGGGCGCACCAAGAGGAGGGAGTCCTACTAGGACTCCAAGTCTTAGTAGGATTCCACCAAGAGGAAAGGGGGGAGAAGGAAGGAAGAGGGGGAAGGGAAGGAAAGGGGGCGCCGCCCCCTTCCCCTAGTCCAATTCGGACCCAAGGGGGGCGCGGCCAGCCCCTCTTGGCCCTTCCTCTCTTCCCACTAAGGCCCATCGAGGCCCATTAGTTCCCCAGGGGGGTTCCGATAACCTTCCGGCACTCCGATAATTATCTTGTACCTCTCGGAACTCATCCGGTGTCCGAATAATATCGTCCGATATATCAATCTTTATGTCTCAACCATTTCGAGACTCCTCGTCATGTCCATGATCTCATTCGGGACTCCAAAAAAACTCGGTCATCAAATCACATAACTCATAATATAAATCGTCATCGAACGTTAAGCGTGCGGACCCTACGGGTTCGAGAACTATGTAGACATGACTGAGACACATCTCCGGTCAATAACCAATAGCGGAACCTGGATGCTCATATTGGCTCCTACATATTCTACGAAGATCTTTATCGTTCAAACCGCATAACAACATATGTTGTTACCTTTGTCATCGGTATGTTACTTGCTCGAGATTCGATCGTCGGTATCATCATACCTAGTTCAATCTCGTTACCGGCAAGTCTCTTTACTCGTTTCGTAATGCATCATCCCGTGGCTAACTCTTTAGACACATTGCTTGCAAGGCTCACAGTGATGTGCATTACCGAGAGGGCCCAGAGATACCTCTCCCATACACGGAGTGACAAATCCTAATCTCGATCAATGCCAACTCAACAAACACCATCGGAGACACCTGTAGAGCATCTTTATAATCAACAAGTTACGTTGTGATGTTTGATAGCACACAAGGTGTTCCTCCGATATTCGGGAGTTGCATAATCTCATAGTCAGAGGAACATGTATAAGTCATGAAGAAAGCAATAGCAATAAAACTAAACAATCATTATGCTAAGCTAATGGATGGGTATTGTCCATCACATCATTCTCTAATGATGTGATCCCGTTCATCCAATGACAACACATGTCTATGGTAAGGAAACTTAACCATCTTTGATTAACAAGCTTGTCTAGTACAGGCATACTAGGGACACTCTGTTTGTCTATGTATTCACACATGTACTAAGTTTCTAGTTAATACAATTCTAGCATGAATAATAAACATTTATCATGATATAAGGAAATATAAATAACAACTTTATTATTGCCTCTAGGGCATATTTCCTTCAGTCTCCCACTTGCACTAGAGTCAATAATCTAGATTACGTAGTAATGGTTCTAACACCAATGGAGTCTTGGTGCTGATCATGTTTTGCTCATGAGAGAGGCTTAGTGAACGGGTCTTCAACATTTAGATCCGTATGTATCTTGCAAATCTCTATGTCTCCCTCCTTGACTTGATCACGGATGGAATTGAAGTGTCTTTTCATGTGCTTGGTTTTCTTGTGAAATCTGGATTCCTTTGCCAAGGCAATTGCACCAGTATTGTCACAAAAGATTTTCATTGGACCCGATGCACTAGGTATGACACCTAGATCGGATATGAACTCCTTCATTTGCTGCTTCCGAAGCAGCTATGTACTCCGCTTCACACGTAGATCTCCCCCCCCCCCCCCCCACGACGCTCTGCTTGGAACTGCACCAACTGACAGCTCCACCATTCAATATAAATACGTATCCGGTTCGTGACTTAGAGTCATCCGGATCAGTGTCAAAACTTGCATCGACGTAACCATTTACAACAAGCTCTTTGTCACCTCCGTAAACGAGAAACATATCCTTAGTACTTTTCAGGTATTTAAGGATGTTCTTGGAAGCTGTCCGGTGATCCACTCCTGGATTACTTTGGTACCTTCTTGCTAAACTAATAGCAAGGCACACATCAGGTCTGGTACGCAACATTGCATACATGATAGAACCTATGGCTGAGGCATACGGAATGACTTCCATTTTCTCTCTATCTTCTGCAGTGGTCGGGCATTGAGTCCGACTCAACTTCACACAGGCAAGAACCCTTTCTTTGACTGGTCCATTTTGAACTTCTTCAAAACTTTATCAAGGTATGTGCTTTGTGAAAGTCCAATTAAGCGCCTTGATCTATCTCTATAGATCTTGATGCCCAATATATAAGCAGCTTCACTGAGGTCTTTCATTGAAAAATTCTTATTCAAGTATCCTTTTATGCTATTTAAAAATTCAGTATCATTTCCAATGAACAATATGTCATCCACATATAATATCAGAAATTCTACAGAGCTCCCACTCACTTTCTTGTAAATACAAGCTTCTCCAAAAGTCTGTATAAAACCATATGCTTTGATCACACTATCAAAGCGTATATTCCAACTCCGAGAGGCTTGGACCAGTCCATAAATGGATCGCTGGAGGTTGCACACTTTGTTAGCACCTTTTGGATCGACAAAACCTTCTGGTTGCATCATATACAACTCTTCTTTAAGATATCCATTAAGGAATGCTATTTTGACGTCCATTTGCCAAATTTCATAATCATAAAATGTGGCAATAGCTGACATGATTCGGACAGACTTAAGTATCGCTACGGGTGAGAAAGTCTCATCGTAGTCAACTTCTTGAACTTTTCGAAGACCTTTCGCAACAAGTCGAGCTTTGTAGACAGTAACATTATCGTCAGCATCACTCTTCTTCTTGAAGATCCATTTTTTTTCTTTTGCTTTTCGCTCATCGGGCAAGTCAATCAAAGTCCACACTTTGTTCTCATACATGATCCCATCTCAGATTTCATGACCTCAAGCCATTTCGCGGAATCTGGGCTCATCATCGCTTCCTCATAGTTCGTAGGTTCGTCATGGTCAAGTAACATGACCTCCAGAACAGGATTACCGTGCCACTCTGGTCCGGATCTTGCTCTGGTTGACCTACGAGGTTCGGTCGTAACTTGATCAGAAGTTTCATGATCATTATCATTAGCTTCCTCACTAATTGGTGTAGGAATCATTGGAACTGACCTGTGATGAACTACTTTCCAATTCGGGAGAAGGTACTATTACCTCATCAAGTTCCACTTTCCTTCCACTCACTTCTTTCGAGAGAAACTCCTTCTCTAGAAAGGATCCATTCTTAGCAATGAATATCTTGCCTTTGGATCTGTGATAGAAGGTGTACCCAACAGTCTCCTTTGGGTATCCTATGAAGACACATTTCTCCGATTTGGGTTCGAGCTTATCAGGTTGAAGCTTTTTCACATAAGCATCGCAGCCCCAACTTTAAGAAACGACAAGATGGGGTTCTTGCCAAACCACAGTTCATATGGTGTCGTCTCAATGGATTTAGATGGTGCCCTATTTCACGTGAATGCAGCCGTCTCTAAAGCATAGTCCCAAAATGATAGCGGTAAATCAGTAAGAGACATCATAGATCGCACCATATCTAATATAGTGCGGTTACGACGTTCGGACACACCATTACGCTGTGGTGTTCCAGGTGGCGTGAGTTGCGAAACTGTTCTGCATTGTTTCAAATGAAGACCAAACTCATAACTCAAATATTCACCTCCACGATCAGATCGTAGAAACTTTATTTTCTTGTTACGATGATTTTCCACTTCACTCTGAAATTCTTTGAACTTTTCAAATGTTTCAGACTTATGTTTCATTAAGTAGATATACCCATATCTGCTCAAATCATCTGTGAAGGTCAAAAAATAACGATACCCACCGCGAGCATCAACACTCATCGGACCGCATACATCAGTATGTATTATTTCCAATAAGTCTGTTGCTCGCTCCATTGTTCCAGAGAACGGAGTCTTAGTCATCTTGCCCATGAGGCATGGTTCGCAAGCATCAAGTGATTCATAATCAAGTGATTCCAAAAGCCCATCAGCATGGAGTTTCTTCATGCGCTTTACACCAATATGACCTAAACGGCAGTGCCACAAATAAGTTGCACTATCATTACTAAACTTGTATCTTTTGGCTTCAATACTATGAATATGTGTATCACTACTATCGAGATTTAACAAAAATAGATCACTCATCAAGGGTGCATGACAATAAAAGATATTACTCATATAAATAGAACAACCATTATTCTCTAATTTAAATGAATAATCGTCTCGCATCAAACAAGATCCAGATATAATGTTCATGCTTAACGCTGGCACCAAATAACAATTATTCAGGTCTAAAACTAATCCCGAAGGTAGATGTAGAGGTAGCGTGCCGACGGCGATCACATCGACTTTGGAACCATTTCCCACGTGCATCGTCACCTCGTCCTTAGCCAATGTTCGGTTAATCCGTAGCCTCTGTTTCGAGTTGCAAATATGAGCAACAGGACTAGTATCAAATACCCAGGCGCTACTACGAGCATTAGTAAGGTGCACATCAATAACATGTATATCAAATATACCTTTCACTTTGCCATCCTTCTTATCCGCCAAATACTTGGGGCAGTTCCGCTTCCAGTGACTAGTCCCTTTCAGTAGAAGCACTCAGTCTCAGGCTTAGGTCCAGACTTGGGCTTCTTCACTTGAGTAGCAACTTCTTTGTTGTTCTTCTTGAAGTTCCCCTTCTTCCCTTTGCCCTTCTTCTTGAAACTAGTGGTCTTATTAACCATCAACACTTGATGCTCCTTCTTGATTTCTACCTCCGCAGCTTTTAGCATCGCGAAGAGTTCGGGAATTGTCTTTTCCATCCCTTGCATATTATAGTTCATTACAAAGCTTTTGTAGCTTGGTGGCAGTGATTGAAGAACTCTGTCAATGACACTATCATCAGGAAGATTAACTCCCAGTTGAGTCAAGTGGTTGTAGTACCCAGACATTCGGAGTATATGTTCACTGACAGAACTATTCTCCTGTATCTTGCAGCTGTAGAACTTATTGGAGACTTCATATCTCTCAATCCGGGAATTTTCTTGAAATATTAACTTCAACTCCTGGAACATCTCATATGCTCCATGATGTTCAAAACGTCGTTGAAGTCCCGATTCGAAGCTTTAAAGCATGGCACACTGAACTATTGAGTAGTCATCAGCTTTGCTTTGCCAGACATTCACAACATCTAGAGTTGCTCTTGCAGGGGGCTTTGCACCTAGCGGTGCTTCTAGGACGTAAATCTTCTGTGTAGCAATGAGGATAATCCTCAAGTTACGGACCCAGTCCGTGTAATTTCTACCATCATCTTTCAACTTAGCTTTCTCTAGGAATGCATTAAAATTCAAAGGAATGGTAGCACGGGCCATTGATCTACAACAACAACATAGACATGCAAAATACTATCAGGTACTAAGTTCATGATAAATTAAAGTTCAATTAATCATATTACTTAACAACTCCCACTTAGATAGACATCTCTCTGGTCATCTAAATGATCACGTGATCCATATCAACTAAACCATGTCCGATCATCACGTGAGATGGAGTAGTTTTCAATGGTGAACATCATTATGTTGATCCTATCTACTATATGATTCACGTTCGACCTTTCGGTCTAAGTGTTTCGAGGCCATATCTGCATATCCTAGGCTCGTCAAGTTTAACGCGAGTATTATGCGTGTGCAAAACTGGCTTGTGCCCGTTGTATGTGAACGTAGAGATTATCACACCCGATTATCATGTGGTGTCTCGGCACGACGAACAGTAGCAACGGTGCATACTCAGGGAGAACACTTATACGTTGAAATTTAGTGAGAGATCATCTTATAATGCTACCGCCGAACTAAGCAAAATAACATGCATAGAGGATAAACATGACATGCAATCAAAATAAGTGATATGATATGGCCATCATCATCTTGTGCCTTTGATCTCCATCTCCAAAGCACCGTCATGATCACCATCGTCACCGGCTTGACACCTTGATCTCCATCATAGCATCGTTGTCGTCTCACCAACTATTGCTTCTACGACTATCGCTACCGCTTAGTGATAAAGTAAAGCAATTACATGGCCATTGCATTTAATACAATAAAGCGACAACCATATGGCTCCTGCCAGTTGCCGATAACTGTTACAAAACATGATCATCTCATACAACAACTTATATATCATCACGTCTTGACCATATCACATCACAACAAGCCCTGCAAGAACAAGTTAGACGTCCTCTACTTTGTTGTTGCAAGTTTTACATGGCTGCTACGGGCTTCTAGCAAGAACCTTTCTTACCTACGCACCAAAACCACAACAATTTTTCATCAAGTGTGCTATTTTAACCTTCAACAAGGACCGGGCATAGTCAAACTCGATTCAACTAAAGTTGGAGAAACAGACACCCGCTAGCCACCTGTGTGCGAAGCACGTCGATAGAACTAGTCTCATGAACATGGTCATGTAATGTCGGTTCGGGCTGCTTCAGCCAACAATACCGATGAATCAAAGTAAGACGTTGCTGGTAAGTAGTATGACTATTATCGCCCACAACTCTTTGTGTTCTACTCGTGCATATAACATCTACGCATAGACCTGACTCGGATTCCACTGTCGAGGAACGCAGTATTTCAAAAAATTTGCCTACGATCATGCAAGATCTATCTAGGAGATGCATAGCAACGAGACAGAAGAGTGTGTCCACGTACCCTTGTAGATCGAAAGCGGAAGCGTTTAGTAACACGGTTGATGTAGTCGAATGTCTTCGCAATCCAACTAATCCAAGCACCGAACGTATGACACCTCCGCGATCAGCACACGTTCAGCTCGATGACGTCCCTCGTACTCTTGATCCAGTTGAGGCCGAGGGAGAGTTCCATCAGCACGATGGCGTGGCGACGGTGATGATGAAGTTACCGGCGCAAGGCTTCGCCTAAGAACTACGGCGATATGACCGAGGTGTGTAACTGTGGAGGGGGAACTGCACATGGTTAAGAGAAACTTGTGTGTTCTAGGGTGCCCCCCTGCACCCGTATATAAATGAGGGGAGGGGGAGGCCGGCCGGCCCTGTAGGGCGCGTCAGGAGGAGGGAGTCCTAGTAGGATTCCACCAAGAGAAAAAGGGGAAGAAGGAAGGAAGAGGGGGAAGGGAAGGGAAGGGAAGGGGGGCGGGCAGCCCCTCTTGGCCCTTCCTCTCTTCCCACTAAGGCCCATCGAGGCCCATTAGTTCCCCCGGGGGGTTCCGATAACCCTCCGGCACTCCGATAATTATCTTGTACCTCTCAGAACTCATCCGGTGTCCGAATAATATCGTCCAATATATCAATCTTTATGTCTCGACCATTTCGAGACTCCTCGTCATGTCCGTGATCTCATTCGGGACTCCGAAAAAAATTCGGTCATCAAATCACATAACTCATAATACAAATCGTCATCGAACGTTAAGCGTGCGGACCCTACGGGTTCGAGAACTATGTAGACATGACTGAGACACATCTCCGGTCAATAACCAATAGCGGAACCTGGATGCTCATATTGGCTCCTACATATTCTACGAAGATCTTTATGGGTCAAACCGCATAACAACATACGTTATTCCTTTGTTATCGATATGTTACTTGCCCGAGATCCGATCGTCGGTATCATCGTACCTAGTTCAATCTCGTTACCGGCAAGTCTCTTTACTCGTTCCATAATGCATCATCCAGTAGCTAACTCTTTAGACACATTGCTTTCAAGGCTCATAGTGATGTGCATTACCGAGAGGTCCCAGAGATACCTCTCCGATACACGGAGTGACATATCCTAATCTCGATCTATGCAACTCAACAAACACCATTGGAGACACCTCTAGAGCATCTTTATAATCACGCAGTTACGTTGTGAGGTTTGATATCACACCAGGTGTTCCTCCGGTATTCGGGAGTTGCATAATCTCATAGTCAGAGGAACATGTATAAGTCATGAAGAAACCAATAGCAATAAAACTAAACGATCATTATGCTAAGCTAATGGATGGGTCTTGCCCATCACATCATTCTCTAATGATGTGATCCCGTTCATCAAATGACAACACATGTCTATGGTCAGGAAACTTAACCATCTTTGATTAACGAGCTAGTCTAGTAGAGGCATACTAGGGACACTCTGTTTGTCTATGTATTCACACATGTACTGAGTTTCCAGTTAATACAATTCTAGCATGAATAATAAACATTTATCATGATATAAGGAAATATAAATAACAACTTTATTATTGCCTCTAGGTCATATTTCCTTCAAATATCACCAACTTTGGACAAGCTTTACATCATTTATAATACGGGAATCAATCATTAATCATCGTCGGCCAATAAAACCCAACACATCATAATAACCATTTCATCTTGGGAGCCGACTGATGAGTGCCACAAATACGTTCATGGACCTCTTTAATAGTAGTTCTCGCTTGGTCCTCATCCAAGCACTTGAAAAGAACATCATCAACTATTCGACGATAGAGATCATCATCTCTCATTGTGTATTTCAAGGCCATATGCCGAACAGTCTTGTCCACCCTTTTACTAGGATCACACAAATAATCAATAATGAGTTTCCTCTTGATCTTCTCCTGCATTAAATTTTTCGTCAGTGGCTGAAACGGTGGGCTCCGATGCAGCCTCACCTACGTTGGCAAGACTAGACATCGACCTTTAAAAAATATGAAACATGCCATGATCAACATGATAGCCGGATGCTTGTTGTGCCAACTCATTTGCTCTCCAATTGTCATGTCTAGATATATGAGCAATGCTAAAACAATGAAAAGTACAAATTATATCTAGACATTTGTCAAGATAAACATTAAGTGACTCGTCAAAACATTGAAAGACTTTGGATATTTGTTGCACTACATAACAAATCACCAAAAGCCTCAATATGTGTAGCACCTATGGCAAGCAACATCTTTAAGCCGAATAACAATGCTTCATATTCGGCTTGATTATTTATGCAAAAATATTCTAAGCGGCACGAGACTTCAAAAACAACACCATGAGGAGATATATAAACAATACCAACACCTTGGCCATTGCTACAAACTAAACCATCAAAATATAATCTCCATGGTATTAGTGAGACAAGGTTTATATCAATATCATGCTTGTCATCAATCCGATGCTCAACAATAAAATTAGCAACGATTTGGCCTTTCATGGATTTGAGAGATTCATAAGCCAAATCATATGCAATTAAAGCATAACCCCACTTGCCAATTCTACCACTAAGAATCGGCCTATGCAACATGTACTTAATAACATCGGTTTGACAAGCTACTATGCAAGCACTCGGCACTAGGTAATGTCTCAATTTTGTGCAAGCATAATATAAAAAAGGCATAAATTTTCAATAAATGTAGACCTTGTCTCAGCGTCCAATAAACGTCGACTCAAATATGTAACAACATGCTCTTTTCTTTCGGTTTCTTGAGTCAAAACTGCGCCAATTACACCTTCCTCCGCTGCAATGTAAAGCTTAAAGGGCTCCCTATGCTTGGGCGCTTTCATCACCGAAGGAGTGCACAAATAATTCTTGATCATATCAAACGCTTCTTGCTGTTTTGCCCCCCCCCAAGTAAAATCAACATCATTCTTTAACCGAAGGATAGGAGTGAGTGCATCAACCTACCCTGACAAATTAGCAATGAACCTTCTCAAATAATTGACCTTGCCGAGGAACTTTTGCATATCTCTCTTGCATGTTGGATCCTCCACTTTTTGTATGTCTTCTATCTTTTTGGGATCAATCTCTACACCAATGAAACCCAAAAACTTTCCAGCCAATACACCAAAAGCGCACTTCAAAGGATTCATCTTTAGTCCATCCTTTTTCATTCTTTCAAAAGTTAAACGCAAATCAGCTAAGTGAGATTCAAAAGCATCTGATTTAACAACAATATCATCAGTGTAACCTCAAGTATAATGCCGAGTAAATCATGAAAAAATAAATTCACAGCCCTTTGATACGTGGCGCTGACATTCTTTAATCCAAAGGTCATCACCGTCCATTCAAATAAACCAAGGAAACCGGGGCATCGAAAAGCCATTTTGGACATGTCCTCTTCGGCCATAAAAATTTGGTTAGACCCCGCATTACCATCAAGAAAGCTAATGACCTTACATTCAGAAGCATCATTAATAAAGCATATCAGCTATTGGCATGTGATACTCATCTTTAGGTGTAGCTCTATTCAAACCACCGAAATCAATGCACACCCTCAACTTGTCGGAGCCTTTCTTCTCTACTGGTACAATGTTAGAAATCCACTCGGCATACCTGCAAGGTCTAATAAAATTAGCTTTAAGCAAACAACTGATCTCTTCTTTGATCCGGTCATATGTTTTGGATTAAACTTTCTAGTCGATAGCTTGAACGGTTTAAAACCGGCCTTTATAGGTAACCGATGCTTGATACGTCCATTTTGCATCATGTTTTCTTATTGTTATTTATAATGTTTTATCCATAATAATTTTTTTGGAGTAATTCTAATGCATTTTCTCTCATAGTTTGCAAGGTACACACCAAGGGGGGGGGGGATTCTGGCAGCTGGAGATCAGGACCTAAAAAAGCTACGTCAGGCTACCTATTATGCACAACTCCAAATGAGCTAAAACTTCATGGGGAATTTTTATGGAATATATAAGAATTATTGGAGCAAATAACTACCAGATGGAGGCCACCAGGTGGGCACAACCCACATGGGTGCGCCAGGCCCCCCTGGCGCGCCCTGGGGGGTTGTGGCCTCCTCGGCCCACCTCCGGTGCCCATCTTTTGGTATATAAGGCATTTTGACCTAGAAAAAAAATAAGGGGAGGACTTTCGGGATGAAGCGCCGCCGCCTCAAGGCGGAACTTGGGAAGGAGCACTTTTGCCCTCCGGCGGAGCGATTTCACCGGGGGAACTTCCCTCCCGGAGGGCGAAATCATCGTCATCATCATCACCAACAACTCTCCCATCTTGGGGAGGGCAATCTCCATCAACATCTTCAACATCACCATCTCATCTCAAACCCTAGTTCATCTCTTGTGTTCAATCTTGTTACCGGAACTATAGATTGGTGCTTGTGGGTGACTAGTAGTGTTGATTACATCTTGTAGTTGATTACTACTACGTCTTGAGCTTGCGTTGGTTTTCCCCGAAGTCGAAGGGATGATGCAGCAGAGTAGCGTAAGTATTTCCCTCAACTTTTGAGAACCAAGGTATCAATCCAGTAGGAGGCCACGATCAAGTCCCGCGTACCTGCACAAAACGATAGCTACTCGCAACCAACGCGATTAGGGTTGTCAATCCCTTCACGGTCACTTACGAGAGTGAGATCTGATAGATATAATATTTTTGGTATAAAGATGCAAAGTAAAAAGTAAAAGCAAAGTAAAAAAGCAAAGCAAGATTAAAGTTATGGAGATTGATATGATGAGAATAGACTCGGGGCCATAGGTTTCACTAGTGGCTTCTCTCAAGAGCATAAGTATTCTACGGTGGGTGAACAAATTACTGTTGAGCAATTGACAGAATTGAGCATAGTTATGAGAATATCTAGGCATGATCATGTATATAGGCATCATGTCCGTGACAAGTAGATCGAAACGATTCTGCATCTACTACTATTACTCCACTCATCGATTGCTATCCAGCATGCATCTAGAGTATTAAGTTAAAAATAGAGTAACGTCTTAAGCAAGATGACATGATGTAGAGAGATAAATTCATGAAATTAACCCCATCTTGTTATCCTCGATGGCAACGATACCTTACGTGCCTTGCTGCCCCTTCTGTCATTGGGTAAGGACACCGCAAGATCGAACCCAAAGCTAAGCACTTCTCCCATGGCAAGAACTACCAATCTAGTTGGCCAAACCAAACGGATAATTTGAAGAGACTTGCGAAGATAACCAATCATACATAAAAGAATTCAGAGAAGATTCAAATATTATTCATAGATAGACTTGATCATAAACCCACAATTCATCGATCTCAACAAACACACCGCAAAAAGAAGATTACATCGAATAGATCTCCACAAGAGAGGGGGAGAACTTTGTATTGAGATCCAAAAAGAGAGAAGAAGCCATCTAGCTACTAACTATGGACCCGAAGGTCTAAGGTAAACTACTCACACTTCATCGGAGGGGCTAGGATGATGTAGAAGCCCTCCGTGATGACGGCCCTCTTCCGGTGGAGCTCCGGAACAGGCCCCAAGATGGGATCTCGTGGATACAGAAAGTTGTGATGGTGGAATTAGGTTTTTGGCTCCTGTTCTGATCGTTTGGGGGTACGTAGGTATATATAGGAGGAAGGAGTACGTCGGTGGAGCACCGAGGGGCCCACGAGGCAGGGGGCGCGCCCTAGGGGGGGGCGCCCCCACCCTCATGACCTCCTCTTTGACTCCCTGGAGTAGGGTCCAAGTCTCCTGGATCATGTTCGGTGAGAAAATCATGTTTCCGAAGATTTTATTCCGTTTGGACTCCGTTTGATATTCTGTTTCTCCGAAACACTGAAATAGGCAAAAAACAGCAATTCTGGGCTGGGCCTCCGGTTAATAGATTAGTCCCAAAAATAATATAAAAGTGGAAAATAAAGCCCAATATAGTCCAAAACAATAGATAATATAGCATGGAGCAATCAAAAATTATAGATATGTTGGAGACGTATCAGGCATCCCCAAGCTTAATTCCTGCTCGTCCTCGAGTAGGTAAATGATAAAAAGAGAATTTTTGATGCGGAGTGCTACTTGGCATAATTTCAATGCAAATCTTCTTAATTGTGGTATTAATATTCATATTAGAAAGATTCAAGACAAAAGTTTATATTGACATAAAAATAATAATACTTCAAGCATACTAACAAAGCAATTATATCTTCTCAAAATAACATGGCCAAAGAAAGTTATCCCTACAAAATCATATAGTCTGGCTATGCTCCATCTTCACCACACAAAGTATTTAAATCATGCACAACCCCGATGACAAGCTAAGCAATTGTTTCATACTCTAACTTTTTCAAAACTTTTTCAATCTTCACGCAATACATGAGCGTGAGCCATGGATATAGCACTATAGGTGGAAGAGAATGGTGGTTGTGGAGAAGACAAGAAGGAGAAGATAGTCTCACATCAACTAGGCGTATAAACGGGCTATGGAGATGCCCATCAATAGATATCAATGTGAGTGAGTAGGGATTGCCATGCAACGGATGCACTAGAGCTATAAGTATATGAAAGCTCAAAAAGAAACTAAGTGGGTGTGCATCCAACTTGCTTGCTCATGAAGACCTAGGGCAATTTGAGGAAGCCCATCATTGGAATATACAAGCCAAGTTCTATAATGTAAAATTCCCACTATTATATGAAAGTGACAACATATGAGACTCTCTATATGAAGAACTTGGTGCTACTTTGAAGCACAATATATGAGACTCGCTATATCATGGTGCTACTTTGAAGCACAAGTGTGGAAAAAAAGATAGTAGCATTGCCCCTTTTTTGGGGCCTTTTTTTTATTTGGCCTTTCTCCTTTTTTTGGGACAATGCTCTATTGAATGATGATCATCACACTTTTATTTATTTACATCTCAATGATTACAACTCGATTCTAAAACAAAGTATGACTCTATATGGATGCCTCCGGAGGTGTACCGGGATATGCAATGAATCAAGAGTGGTAAGTATGAAAAAATTATGAACGGTGGCTTTGCCACAAATACTATGTCAACTACATGATCATGCTAAGCAACATGACAATGATGAATGTGTCATGATGAACTAGATGGTGGAAAGTTGCATGGCAATATATCTCGGAATGGCTATGGAAATGCCATAATAGGTAGGTATGGTGGCTGTTTTGAGGAAGGTATATGGTAGGTGTATGATACCAGCGAAAGGTGCGCGGTATTAGAGAGGCTAGCAAAGGTGGAAGGGTGAGAGTGCGTATAATCCATGGACTCAACATTAGTCATAAAGAACTCATATACTTATTGCAAAAATCTAGAAGTTATCAAAGCAAAGTATTACGCGCATGCTCCTAGGGGGATAGATTGGTAGGAAAAGACCATCGCTCGTCCCCGACCTCCACTCATAAGGAAGACAATCAATAAATAAATCATGCTCCGACTTCATCACATAACGGTTCACCATACGTGCATGCTACGGGAATCACAAACTTTAATACAAGTATTCTTTAAATTCACAACTACTCAACTAGCATGACTTTAATATTATCACCTCCATATCTCAAAACAATTATCAAGCTTCAATCTTTTCTTAGTATTCAACACACTCAAAAGAAAGTTTCACAAATCTTGAATACCAAGCATATTATTATTACGCAAATTACTATGCTATTAAGAGACTCTCAAAATAATTTAAGTGAAGCATGAGAGATCAATAGTTTCTTTAAAACAAATCCACCACCGTGCTCTAAAAGATCTAAGTGAAGCACATAGAGCAAAATTATAACGCTCAAAAGATATAAGTGAAGCACATAGAGCAAAACTACTTAGCTCAAAAGATATAAGTGAAGCACATAGAGTATTCTATCAAATTTTAATTCATGTATGGCTCTCTCAAAAGGTGTGTACAGCAAGGATGATTGTGGCATACTAAGACACAAAGACACAAATAATACAAGACGCTCCAAGCAAAACACATATCATGTTGGTGAATAAAAATATAGCTCCAGGTAAATTACCGATGGAAGTGGACGAAAGAGGGGATGCCTTCCGGGGCATCCCCAAGCTTTGAATTTTTGGTGTCCTTGGATTATCTTGGGGGTTCCATGGGCATCCCCAAGCTTAGGCTCTTGCCACTCCTTGTTCCATGATCCATCAAAAGAATTCACCCAAAACTTGAAAACTTCACAACACAAAACTCAAAATAGAAAACTCGTGAGCTCCGTTAGCGAAAGAAAACAAAAGACCACTTCAAGGTACTGTAATGAACTCATTCTTTATTTATATTGGTGTTAAACCTACTGTATTCCAACTTCTCTATGGATTATAAACTATTTTACTAACCATAGATTCATCAAAATAAGCAAACAACACACGAAAAACAGAATCTGTCAAAAACAGAACAGTCTGTAGTAATCTGTAGCTAGCGCAAGATCTGGAACCCTAAAAATTCTAAAATAAATTTCTGGACGTGAGGAATTTATATATTAATCATCTTCAAAAATAATTAACTAAATAGCACTCTCCAAATAAAAATTACAGCATTTCTCGTGAGTGCTAAAGTTTCTGTTTTTTACAGCAAGTTCAACAAGACTTCCCCCAAGTCTTCCCAATGGTTCTACTTGGCACAAACACTAATTAAACACAAAAAATAAAACCAAAACAGAGGCTAAATAATTTATTCATTACTAAGCAGGAGCAAAAAGCAAGGAATAAAAATAAAATTGGGTTGCCTCCCAACAAGCGCTATCGTTTAACGCCCCTAGCTAGGCATAAAAGCGAGGATAGATCTAGGTATTGCCATCTTTGGTAGGAAATCCATAAGTGGCTCTCATGGTAGTTTCATCTAACACCCTCGATGCGACTATAGATCCCACGTGTTGAGGCACGACTTAGAGACATAATCGCATTGAAGGCATATGTCGCAAGTTAGGCAATCTTCACAACATCCCATGTAATATAAATCATAAAGGGGAGATAACATAGTTGGCTTACACTCGCTACGTCAATCAAGTACATAAATAACATTACATCAACCAAACACTCATGGCCCGACTACGGTGCCAAAATAAAAGAGAACCCAACATGCGACACGGTCCCAATCACCCCCAACTGGGCGCCACTACTGATCATCGGGAAAGGAAACATAGTAACATTGAGAGTCTTCGTCAAACTCCCACTTGAGCTCATACACGTCTCCTGGAGCAGAATCATCAGGCCCTGCATCTGGTGTAATAGTAATCTGTGAGCCATAGGGACTCAGCAATCTCGCACCCTCGCGATCAAGACTATTTAAGCTTATAGGTATGGCAAGGTAAAATATGAGTGGAGCTGCAGCAAGCGACTAGCAAGTATGGTGGCTAACTTATTCGCAAAAGAGAGCGAGAAGAGGAGGGAAAGCGCGAGCGAGAAACTAGAGAACAACCTGCGCAAACATTACTCCAACACCGTGTCCACTTCCCGGACTCCGCCGAGAAGAGGCCATCATGGTAACACACTCAGTTGATTCATTTTAATTAATTAAGGTTCAAATTATCTACAACCGGACATTAACAAATTCCCATCTGCCCATAACCGCGGGCACGGCTTTCGAAAGTTCAAATACCTGCAGGGGAGTCCCAACTTAGCCCATGACAAGCTCTCACGGTCAACGAAGGAATAGACCTCCTCCCAAGACGTTTCGATCAGACTCGGTATCTCGGTAATTCAAGACACTTCGACAGGTTAAAACAAGACCAGCAACACTGCCCGAATGTGCCGACAAATCCCGATAGGAGCTGCACATATCTCTTTCTCAAGGCACACTCAGATTGTCCAAACTTCCGGTAGGCCAGCCTAGATTGCCCCTGGTAGCCACCAGCGGCTGACGGTTTGGACCAACACTCAGAGGAGCACTGGCCTGGGGGGGGGGGGTTAAAATAATGATGACCCTTGAGTCTGCAGAACCCAAGGGAAAGAAAAGGCTAGGTGGCAAATGGTAAAAACCAAGGTTGGGCATTGCTGGAAAAGCTTTAATCAAGGCGAAATATCAAGGGGTTCCCATTATAACCCAACCGCGTAAGGAATGCAAAATCCGGCAACATAACACCGATATGACGGAAACTAGGGCGGCAAGAGTGGAACAAAACACTAGGCGAGAGGCCAAGCCTTCCACCCTTTACCAAGTATATAGATGCATTAAGATAACATAGCAATATAATGATATCCCAACAAGTAAATAAAAGATGTTCCAACAAGGAACGGCCTCCGATCTTCACCTGCAACTAGCAACGCTATAAGAGGGGCTAAGCAAAGCGGTAACATAGCCAATCAACGGTTTGCTAGGACAATGGTGGGTTAGAGGTTTGACATGGCAATTTGGGAGGCTTGCAAGCAAGTGGTAGGCATCGTAGCATTGGCATAGCAAAAGAGCGAGCAAACTAGCATAGCAAAGATAGTAGTGATTTCGAGGGTATGATCATCTTGCCTGCACAGTTGTCAGAGTTGGTTGGATCCTCGAAAGCAAACTCAACGGGCTCCTCGTTAGCGAACTCGTCTCCCGGCTCTTCCCAAACAAGACAAACAAGCAACAAGGATACAATCAACCACGTGCAAACTCAAACAACTCGATGCAAAGATGATATGCTATGCGGGATGCGATGCGGGATGCAAAATGCAAGATATGACAGGAAATGCATGAAACTGGCCTCAAGTTGGAAATCCAAGTGTGCCACGAGAAAGATGAGATGAAATCGCTTGAAAACGATATAAAGAACGCCGGAATCGGAGTTACGGTTTGGAAATGGCAAGCGATTCAAAAATGACACCGGTTTGCGATTTACAGCAAGTAGGCATCTAAATGCAACGAAATGAACATGCTACAGCACCCAAACATGACAACAAAATACATGGCAGGGATGCACACAAGATGCTTAACAAAAGTCTAGCAGTGAGCTACGGCCAATTCATCCATTAACAGGTTCAAACAAGCATGGCAAAAATGCATATGGAAAACAGATCTCAGACTTGGTGAAATTAACACTTGTCTGGAATTTCAGATCAGGTAGCACTCTACGGAGCAACAAAACTACATGCTACAGGACCTAAACATGGCAAAGTAAAGCATGGCATGGAGCTACTCAAAGATCTTAACAAAAGTCACTTAGTGACCTTGAGCCATAAGGGATCAGAAAATACAATTGCAAGCATGTGAACATAGCAAAAAACATAATCAGTTTTCAGACTTAGTGAAAACTGACACATGCTGAAATATAACTCAAGTAGGCATGTTTACGAGCTCGATGCACTCACTACGGTGCAAGTCATTACAAGACAAGCATACATCCATCAAGAAGGCACAAAATGCAAGCTATATATGGCAAGAACAATAGCATAGCATGCACGGATCAACTACAACATCGGCAAAGTTGCAAACAAGTTGACAATCTGCCCAGATTCACAAAGTAGCAAAAGTAGAGCTCGATTGACTCAAGCTAGGGTGCTCCATAATTGCAAATAAAGGCATGGATGGATATAGCACTACAAGATTAACAAAACATCCTTACTGATCATCCTCAAAAGAGGCACGGATCACTAGGAAACAACAAGAACATAAGGCATCATGAGATAAACAGCTCAAGGACTTAGTGGAATTGCTAAGTCCCTGAAAACAGAATTAGCAAGTGCACCACTTTGCAAGCTTGCACAAGGCACCACACGCATCCTAAAAATACATGGGTTGCACCTCTGGAGAGATGACAAAACCCTTAACAAAACACATGTAGAACTCATGGGCATAGCATGCACACATTAATCATGGCAAAAATGACAAAAACCTAAACGGAGTAGCAGATCTGACAATTAACTCAAGTAGCCCTCTTCTAATAGCATTTCGGGCATCAATATGAACTCAAATGAAAATGATACAATGGAATGAAATGATGTACTCTCTGAGATGAACATTTTGATATGCTATATGCATGAACCGGAGCTACGGATGCAAATTTACGGGGCTATGAACATGGGCACTTGAACTGCAGACTTGGGAAAAAATGAGGTCAACCCTAGGGTTCGTCCCAGATCTGGATCGCGCGCTTCCCGAGGTGGCTCCGGTGATGTGCGCTGTTCACCGGCGAGGAAAGTCGAGGGAGAGGAGGCCGGGGCTCCGCCGGCGAGGGCGCGGGGTCGCGGGGTCGGCGCGGGATCCGCTGGCGGCGAGGAGGAGGCGGCGCGGCCAGGGACAGGCGGTGGCGGCCCGGCGCCGGAGCCGAGGCGACGAGGTGGCGGCGGCGGCGGGGCGGTCCGCGGCGCCGGAGTGGCGGGCGACGGCGGCGCGATGAAGGAAGAGCGGGGCGGCGCGGGGAAGGCGGCGGCCGGGCTCGGGGGCCGGATCTGGGCCCGAGCGGGCCGGCGCGGCGGACGGCGGCGGGAGGCCACGTGTCGATGCGGCAGAGGACAGCGGTGGTGTCCGGCGCGCGGACGGACGTGTCCGGCGCACTGCGGGGAAAAATATCTAGGGTTAGGGGGGAGGAGACCCGGGATTTCGTGGAGGGATCTATTTATAGGCATAGAGGGAGCTAGGAGAGTCCAAATGAGGTGCGGTTTTCGGCCACGCGATCGTGATCGAACGCTCTAGATGATGGAGCAGAGTTAGGTGGGTTTTGGGCCAAATTGGAGGGGTGTTGGGCTGCAACACACACGAGGCCTTTTTGGTCCCTCGGTTAACCGTTGGAGTATCAAACGAAGTCCAAATGGTACGAAACTTGACAGGCGGTCTACCGGTAGTAAACCAAGGCCGCATGGAAAGTCTCGGTCCAATCCGGAAATGTTTAATCCCCACACACGAAAGAAAGGTAGAATTGACCACCGGAGGAGAACGAAGCGCCGGAATGCAAAACGGACAACAGGGAAAATGCTCGAATGCATGAGACGAACACGTATGCAAATGCAATGCACATGATGACGTGATATGAGATGCATGACAACGATAACAACACACGGAGACAAAGAATCTGAACCCGAGGAAATAAAATAACTTATCGCCGGAAACGGCAAGAGTTGGAGTACAAATTGGGAAAGTTACATCCGGGGTGTTACAACACTCCACCACTACGAAAGGATCTCGTCCCGAGATCTAGGACTGAAATAACGCCGAGTACTCAGAACGGAGGTGATCCTCGCGTTCCCAGGTAGCTTCACGGTCGGAATGGTGTGACCACTTGACTTTGAGAAATTTGATTGACTTGTTGCGAGTCTTGCGTTCAGTCTCTTCAAGAATAGCAACTGTGTGCTCACGATAAGAGAGATCTTCTTGGAGCTCAATGTCCTCGAAGTTGATGGTGCGGTCAGGAGTCTTGAAGCACTTTTGAAGCTGAGAGACATGGAACACGTCATGAACATTTGTAAAGTTTGAAGGAAGCTCGAGTTAATTGGCGAGGTCGCCTCTCTTGCTGACAATCTTGAAAGGTCCCACGTATCTGGGGGCAAGCTTCCCTTTGATACCGAAGCGACGAGTACCTTTCATAGGAGAGACATGGAGGTAAACATGATCTCCGATCTCGAAAGCCAAATCACGGTGCTTACTATCATAGTAGCTCTTCTGACGGGATTGGGCTGCTTTGAGGTTATCACGAATGACTTTGCACATTTCTTCTACCTCTGTGATTAAGTCATTACCCAAAAGCTGACGTTCACCGGTTTCAGACCAGTTGAGAGGGGTACGGCACTTCCTGCCATACAGAATTTCAAAAGGGGCCTTGCCCGAACTTGCTTGAAAACTGTTGTTGTAGGAGAATTCAGCATAAGGAAGACAATCCTCCCACTTCATGTCGAAAGAGATCACACAAGCCCTGAGCATATCTTCAAGAATCTGGTTGACACGCTCGACTTGACCACTAGTTTGAGGATGGAAAGCTGTGCTGAAGCGGATATTGGTGCCCATGGCCTTCTGAAAAGAATCCCAGAACTTCAAGGTAAAGATGCTGCCACGGTCTGAAGAGATCACTTGTGGAATACCGTGCAGAGAGACAATTCGAGAGGTATAGAGTTCCGCCAATTGAGCTGCAGTGATCGACTCTTTGATAGGCAGAAGTGAGCCACTTTGGTGAGTTTGTCGATGACAACGAATATAGTATCGTTGCCACGCTTGGACTTTGGAAACCCAGTCACGAAGTCCATTTCAATGTGGTCAAACTTCCATTCTGGAATGGCAAGAGGTTAGAGGAGACCAGCTGGCCTTTGGTGTTCTGCCTTCACTCTTCTGCAGACATCACATTCATTCACGAATTGAGCGATCTCGCGCTTCATTCGGGTCCACCAATAAGCTTGCTTGAGGTCCTGATACATCTTCGTGCTCCCAGAGTGGATGGAGAGGAGAGAATTGTGAGCCTCGTTCATGATCACTTTACGAAGTTCACCTTTGGGTACAACAATTCGATCCTCGAAGAAGAGAGTGTCCTTGTCATCAAGGCGGTAGCACTTGTACTTGGACTGACTCTTGGCAATCCCAATCTTCACCTTTTTCACCATAGCATCAAGAAGCTGGGCTTGGCGAATCTGGTCTTCTAAGGTAGGAGAGACTTGAAGGTTGGCGAGGAAACCTTGAGGAACAACTTGCAGATTAAGTTTGCGGAAAGCTTCACAAAGCTCGGGTTGATAAGGCTTAAGAATCAGACTGTTGCAGCAAGCTTTCCTGCTCAATGCGTCTGCAATCACATTGGCCTTGCCTGGAGTATACTCAATGCTCGGATTATACTCTTGAATCATTTCGACCCATCGAGTTTGCCTGAGGTTGAGATTAGGCTGAGTGAAGATGTACTTGAGACTCTTGTGATCAGTGAAAATGTCCACTTTTCTTCCCAATAGAAGATGTCTCCAAGTCAAAAGAGCATGCACAACTGCCGCCAACTCGAGATCATGAGTGGGGTAGTTTTTCTCATTAGGCTTCAACTGGCGAGAGGTATAAGCAACAACTTTCTTCTCTTACATCAATACTGCGCCAAGACCTGGGAGAGAGGCATCACAAAAGACCTCGTACGGCTTGGATTCATCAGGCGGAGTCAGAACTGGAGCAATGATCAATTTCTCTTTGAAAGTGTTGAAAGCAATGTCACACTCCGGAGACCAAACGTACTTGACGTGCTTTTGGTGAAGATTAGAGAGAGCCTTCGCGATCTTAGAAAAGCTTTCAATGAACCTTCGGCAATAGCTTGCGAGACCAAGAAAATTACGGAGTTGCTTCACGTTTTGAGGAGGTTCCCAATTCATAATTGCAGACACCTTCTCAGGATTCACGGCAATGCCCTTGGCGGAGATGATATGACCAAGATAAAGAACCTCATCGAGCCAAAATTCACACTTGGAGAACTTGGCGTAGAACTGATGTTCTCTGAGCCTATCAAGAACCAAACGCAAGTGCTTGGCATGATCTTCCTTGTTCTTCGAGAAAACCAGAATGTCGTCGAGATAGACCAAAATGAAGTCATTGGTGTAGGCGTTGAAGATGAAGTTCATCATGCGAGAGAACGTTGGAGGAGCGTTGACGAGGCCAAAAGACATGACAGTGTATTCATATGAACCAAAGCTTGTCCTGAAAGCCGTCTTGGGAATATCTTACTCATGGATACGAATCTGATGATAGCACATACGGAGATCAAGCTTGGAGAATACTTGAGCACCTTTGAGTTGTTCGAACAGCTCATTGATGTTGGGAAGTGGGTATTTGTTCTTGATGGTCTTCTTGTTCACTGGACGGTAATCAACACAAAGTCGGTCCGTTCCATGCTTCTTCTTCACAAAAAGAACACCACAACCCCACGGAGAAGAACTAGGCCGGATGAGACCCATTTTCTCTTGAATATCGAGTTGCTTCTTCAGCTCCTTCAACTCTTCAGGTCCGACCTTGTAAGGACGTTTGCACACAGGTTCCGTGCCAGGATCAAGATCAATAACAAATTCAACTGGCCGGTGCGGAGGCATTCCTGGGAGCTCTTCTGGAAAGACGTCTTGATATTCGCAAACGACTGGAATTTGAGAGATGGCATCGAGTTCACCCTTCTCATTAAGAGAAAACAGACGGATAGTATTATCCCAAGCGGCAAAGACAATTACATCCTCAGACGAATGAGTCAATTGAATCTGCCTGGCAGCACAATCAAGCTGAGCCTTGTGCTTAGAAAGCCAATCCATCCTGAGAATAAGATCAATATCCAAGTTACCAAGAACCATCGGAGAAGCCAGAAACTTGAAATCACCCATCATGATAGAAATATCCGGAATCTCGTGATTAGCAAGCAAACATTTACCCGGAGAGACAACTGCTAACGGTTTATGCATAACTTGGGAAGTCAACTCATGCTTAGATGCAAAAGGTTTCGAGATGAAGCAATGCGATGCACTAGTGTCAAAAAGAACTTTTGCAGGAACATCATTAACAGGAAGGTTACCCATGATCACATCTGACGAGTCCTCTGCCTGAGCTGCATTCATCAAATTGACCTTGGCGTGCTTGGGGTTATGCTTGACCACAGCTGTACTTGCCGATCTGACAGGAGGAGGAGGAAGACGCCTCTGGTTGAAACACTTGTTGGCATAGTGACCCTTCTGTTGGCACTTGTTGCACGTGACCTCTGAAAGCGGATGGTGATACGGAGCACTCGATCTTGGAGCTTGAGACGAAGTCTTGTTCTGAAAGCCAGGGTTGGGTGGGTGGGAAGAACCACTGCTACCTTTGCTCTTCTGCTGATACGGCTGACGGAACGGAGGAGGAGGAGGCCAATACTTCTGCTGCTTGGCCACTTGAGTAGAGGAAGAAGGAGTAACATCTCTGACTCGCTTCTTGGAAGCATCACACCTCAACTGAGCAGCCTCTTGCTTCAGTGCCATGTTGTAGAACTCATCGTACCTCAAGGGCTCGAAGAGAACAAGAGCTAGCTGAATTTCTTCTCTGAGACCACCCCTGAACTGATATATCATGCTCTTCTCATCAAGGACGTCCTGCTTGGCAAAGCGGGCGAGCTTCTGGAACAACTTGTTGTAGTCATAGACAGACAAAGAGCCTTGCTTCAGATTGCGGAATTCCTCACGCTTACTTTCAACCACGCTCTGGGGAATATGATGAGCTCGGAAATCTCGATGGAAATCATCCCAAGTGATAACATGTCCACCTCTGGAGTCCTTGTACTGCTGGAACCATTCTACAACTTGATCTTTGAGTTGGAAGGAAGCGAACTTAACAAAGTCCTCAGACCTGATGTTACTGCACTCGAAATGCTTGCACAGATCCATAAGCCAATCGTCAGCATCGGTTGCCTCAACACAATTGCTGAAAGTCTTTGGCCCGTTAGCAAGGAACTGGTTGAGTGTAGCAAAGTGATTCTGATTGCTGCCTTGATTCCCTTGGTTTCCTTGATTGCGCTCTTGAAGAATTTGCATGATCAACTGTGTGTTTGCATTGGTTGCGGCCATCACAGCTTGCCATGCCTTCGGAGGAGGTGGAGGTGGTGGCGGGTCAGGATTCGGAGTCGTGCGCGTTGGAGGAGCCATCCTGAAGAGGTTGACTACCATTAGCACATTGACAAATAAATATTGAAGCTGAATCCAACGGAATGAAAATTGCAACATATAGTCTTCACATCTGAACAAAATGAACGAATGCATTCCTCTTGAAATGGTCACATATCCATAAATTGAGAAGCCACGTAGAATTAAGGTAGAGAAATAATTCAACAAGGTACAGATCAAGAACGAATAATCGGTAAGAAATCCCAATCTCAAACCAATATCCGTGGAAGAAGAACTAGAGCTACTAGAATTCCCACCTATGAAACTCCCGAACCTTTCTGGTTATGCAATCAGGTGTTGGGGATATAGGGGAAGCATAATATCTCACCCAAACTAGCAATTCCTACATCCAGCTGTATCCATCCTTCAACACATAACCAAGAAACCTTCGAAAACCATCTACCTCAACCTTCGAAAAGCATCCGTTATACAAGTTATGGCGATACTCCCGAACTCCCGCCCCAGTACTGGGTGGCATCGAGGTTATCTCACCAACGAACTGCATAAAAGAGATTTTCGATGTCGGCGTACTAAACTCAGGTATTCCAGAACTGCAACGATAAAATTATGATGACAACACCTCAGAGCTCAACTCCCCGGGACACTTCCACTAAACCCCTGACAGGAGGCACCAAGACAATGTTCTCATCATAAAACCATCGGAACGATTCCAAGATACCTGCGTGATCCTAAATTTTTTTAGTGAAATTTGAGAAGAGAAGAATCAAAACTCTGCATCAGGATGCCTTACCAGAGCAATGAGGAGACTGGGAAGTAAAAAGAATTCCTAAACTCTCCGATATATAATTTCTAATTGACTCAAAACATTTTTCTAGACACAACTTGGCCACTAGAAACGATCAAGCAATGGGGCTCCTAAGGTAGGGGAAGTCTCTGATTACCAACTTGTAACACGCTCGATGCGACTATAGCTCCCACGTGTCGAGGCACGACTTAGAGACATAATCGCATTGAAGGCATATGTCGCAAGTTAGGCAATCTTCACAACATCCCATGTAATATAAATCATAAAGGGGAGATAACATAGTTGGCTTACACTCGCCACGTCAATCAAGTACATAAATAACATTACATCAACCAAACACTCATGGCCCGACTAAGGTGCCAAAATAAAAGAGAACCCAACATGCGACACGGTCCCAATCACCCCCAACTGGGCACCACTATTGATCATCAGGAAAGGAAACATAGTAACATTGAGAGTCTTCGTCAAACTCCCACTTGAGCTCATACGCGTCTCCTGGAGCGGAATCATCAGGCCCTGCATCTGGTGTAATAGTAATCTGTGAGCCACAGGGACTCAGCAATCTCGCACCCTCGCGATCAAGACTATTTAAGCTTATAAGTATGGCAAGGTAAAATATGAGTGGAGCTGCAGCAAGCGACTAGCAAGTATGGTGGCTAACTTATTCGCAAAAGAGAGCGAGAAGAGGAGGCAAAGCGCGAGCGAGAAACTAGAGAACAACATGCGCAAACATTACTCCAACACCGTGTCCACTTCCCGGACTCCGCCGAGAAGAGGCCATCACGGTAACACACTCAGTTGATTCATTTTCATTAATTAAGGTTCAAATTATCTACAACCGAACATTAAAAAATTCCCATCTGCCCATAACCGCGGGCACGGCTTTCGGAAGTTCAAATACCTGCAGGGGAGTCCCAACTTAGCCCATGACAAGCTCTCACGGTCAATGAAGGAATAGACCTCCTCCCAAGACGTTCCGATCAGACCCGGTATCTCGGTAATTCAAGACACTTCGACAGGTTAAAACAAGACCAACAACACCGCCCGAATGTGCCGACAAATCCCGATAGGAGCTGCACATATCTCTTTCTCGGGGCACACTCAGATTGTCCAAACTTCCGGTAGGCCAGCCCAGAGTTGCCCCTGGTAGCCACCGGCGGCTGCGGTTTGGACCAACACTCAGAGGAGCACTGGCCCGGGGGGGTTAAAATAATGATGACCCTTGAGTCTGCAGAACCCAAGGGAAAGAAAAGGCTAGGTGGCAAATGATAAAAACCAAGGTTGGGCATTGCTGGAAAAGCTTTAATCAAGGCGAAATATCAAGGGGTTCCCATTATAAAGCAACCGCGTAAGGAACGCAAAATCCGGGAACATAACACCGATATGACGGAAACTAGGGCGGCAAGAGTGGAACAAAACACTAGGCGAGAGGCCGAGCCTTCCACCCTTTACCAAGTGTATAGATGCATTAAGATAACATAGCAATATAATGTTATCCCAACAAGTAAATAAAAGATGTTCCAACAAGGAACGGCCTCCGATCTTCACCTGCAACTAGCAACGCTATAAGAGGGGCTAAGCAAAGCGGTAACATAGCCAATCAACGGTTTGCTAGGACAATGGTGGGTTAGAGGTTTGACATGGCAATTTGGGAGGCTTGCAAGCAAGTGGTAGGCATCGTAGCATTGGCATAGCAAAAGAGCGAGCAAACTAGCATAGCAAAGATAGTAGTGATTTCGAGGGTATGATCATCTTGCCTGCACAGTTGCCAGAGTTGGTTGGATCCTCGAAAGCAAACTCAACGGGCTCCTCGTTAGCGAACTCGTCTCCCAGCTCTACCCAAACAAGACAAACAATCAACAAGGATACAATCAACCACGTGCAAACTCAAACAACTCGATCAAAGATGATATGCTATGCGGGATGCAAAATGCAAGATATGACAGGAAATGCATGAAACTGGCCTCAACTTGGAAATCCAAGTGTGCCACTGGAAAGATGAGATGAAATCGCTTGAAAACGATATAAACAACACCGGAATCGGAGTTACGGTTTGGAAATGGCAAGCGATTCAAAAATGACACCGGTCTGCGATTTACAGCAAGTAGGCATCTAAATGCAACGAAATGAACATGCTACAACACCCAAACATGACAACAAAATACATGGTAGGGATGCACACAAGATGCTTAACAAAAGTCTAGCAGTGAGCTACGGCCAATTCATCCATTAACAGGTTCAAACAAGCATGGCAAAAATGCATATGGAAAACAGATCTCAGACTTAGTGAAATTAACACTTGTCTGGAATTTCAGATCAGGTAGCACTCTTCGGAGCAACAAAACTACATGCTACAGGACCTGAACATGGCAAAGTAAAGCATGGCATGGAGCTACTCAAAGAGCTTAACAAAAGTCACTTAGTGACCTTGAGCCAAAAGGGATCAGAAAATACAATTGCAAGCATGTGAACATAGCAAAAAACATAATCAGTTTTCAGACTTAGTGAAAACTGACACATGCTGAAATATAACTCAAGTAGGCATGTTTACGAGCTCGATGCACTCACTACGGTGCAAGTCATGATAAGGCAAGCATACATCCATCAAGAAGGCACAAAATGCAAGCTAGACATGACAAGAACAATAGCATAGCATGCACGGATCAACTACAACATCATCGGCAAAGTTGGAAACAAGTTGACAATCTGCCCAGATTCACAAAGTAGCAAAAGTAGAGCTCGATTGACTCAAGCTATAGTGCTCCATAATTCCAAACAAAGGCATGGATGGATAGATCACTACAAGATTAACAAAACATCCTTACTGATCATCCTCAAAAGAGGCACGGATCACTAGGAAACAACAAGAACATATGGCATCATGAGATAAACAGCTCAAGGACTTAGTGGAATTGCCAAGTCCCTGAAAACAGAATTAGCAAGTGCACCACTTTGCAAGCTTGCACAAGGCACCACACGCATCCTAAAAATACATGGGTTGCACCTCTGGAGAGATGACAAAACCCTCAACAAAACACATGTAGAACTCATGGGCATAGCATGCACACATTAATCATGGCAAAAATGACAAAAACCTAAACGGAGTAGCAGATCTGACAATTAACTCAAGTAGCCCTCTTCTAATAGCATTTCGGGCATCAATATGAACTCAAATGAAAATGATGCAATGGAATGAAATGATGTACTCTCTGAGATGAACATTTTGATATGCTATATGCATGAACCGAAGCTACAAATGCAAAGTTACGGGGCTATGAACATGGGCACTTGAACTGCAGACTTGGGAAAAAAATGAGAGGTCAACCCTAGGGTTCGTCCCAGATCTGGATTGCACGCTTCCCGAGGTGGCTCCGGCGATGTGCACTGTTCACCGACGAGGAAAGTCGAGGGAGAGGAGGCCGGGGCTCCGCCGGCGAGGGCGCGGGGTCGGCGCGGGATCCGCGGGCGGCGAGGAGGAGGCGGCGCGGCCGGGGACGGGCAGTGGCGGCCCGGCGCCGGAGCCGAGGCGACGAGGTGGCGGCGGCGGCGGTGGGGCGTTCCGTGTCGCCAGAGTGGCGGGCGACGGCGGCGCGACGAAGGAAGAGCGGGGCGGCGCGGGGAAGGCGACGGCCGGGCTCGGGGGCCGGATCTGGGCCCGAGCGGGCCGGCGCGGCGGACGGCGGCGGGAGGCCACGTGTCGACGCGGGAGAGGACGGTGATGGTGTCCGGCGCACGGACGGACGTGTCCGGCGCGCTGCGGGGAAAAATATCTAGGGTTATGGGGGAGGAGACCCGGGATTTCGTGGAGGGATCTATTTATAGGCATAGAGGGAGCTAGGAGAGTCCAAATGAGGTGCGGTTTTCGGCCACGCGATCGTGATCGAACGCTCTAGATGATGGAGCAGTGTTAGGTGGGCTTTGGGCCAATTTGGAGGGGTGTTGGGCTGCAACACACATGAGGCCTTTTCGGTCCCTCGGTTAACCGTTGGAGTATCAAACGAAGTCCAAATGGTATGAAACTTGACAGGCGGTCTACCGGTAGTAAACCAAGGCCGCATGGCAAGTCTCGGTCCAATCCTGAAATGTTTAATCCCCACACACGAAAGAAAGGTAGAATTGACTACCGGAGGAGAACGAAGCGCCGGAATGCAAAACGGACAACGGGGAAAATGCTCGAATGCATGAGACAAACACGTATGCAAATGCAATACACATGATGACGTGATATGAGATGCATGACAATGATAACAACACACGGAGACAAAGAACCCGAACCCGAGGAAATAAAATAACTTAACGGCGGAAACGGCAAGAGTTGGAGTACAAATCGGGAAAGTTACATCCGGGGTGTTACATTTCATATGGAAATTTTATTTTCTTTCTTTGAAACTGTTACATGCCCTTTTTTAATGGAAATTGAAATCTAATATTCCCTTCCTTCATATCAATAATCGCACCAACCGTTCTAAGGAAAGGTCTACCAAGAATAATAGGGCAAGAAGGATTGCAATCTATATCAAGAACAATGAAATCTACGGGCACATAATTCCTATTTGCAACAATAAGAACATCATTAATCCTTCCCATAGGTTTCTTAATAGTGGAATCCGCAAGATGCAAGTTTAGAGAGCAATCATCAAAATTACGGAAATCTAGCAAATCACACAAAGTCTTGGGAATAGTAGAGACACTAGCACCCAAATCACACAAAGCATAAAACTCGTGATCTTTAATTTTAATTTTAATAGTTGGTTCCCACTCATCATAGAGGTTTCTAGGGATAGAAACTTTCAACTCAAGTTTTTCTTCATAAGATTGCATCAAGGCATCAACAATATGTTCGGTGAAGGCTTTATTTTTACTATAAGCATGTGGAGATTGCAACAAGGAAATACAATCAATTAAAGAACAACTTTCATAATTAAATTCCTTGAAATCCAATATAGTGGGTTTAGCAACATCTAGATTTTTATTTCTTTCAATCCCACTTTCATCAATTTCATCATTAAAATCTAAATACTCCGAATTTTTAGAACGCCTTCTAGGTAAAGGAAGATCATATTCAGTTTCATCAAGATTCATATTGCAAAACAAAGATTTAATAGGGGACACATCAATAACTTTTAGATCTTCATCTTGATTTTCATAGGAATTGGAGGAACACTCTTTAATAAATGCATCTTTGGAAGCACGCATCCTAGCGGTTCTTTCCTTGCACTCATCAATGGAAATTCTCATGGCTTTGAGAGACTCATTGATATCATGCTTAGGAGGAATAGATCTAAACTTTAAAGAATCAACCTCAAGAGAAATTCTATCAACGTTTCTAGCCCAATCATCAACTTTAAGCAATTTCTCTTCAAGCAAAGCATTAAAATTCTTTTGTGAATTCATAAACTCTTTAACACTATTCTCAAATTCAGAGGGCATCTTATTATAATTTCCATAAGAGTTGTTGTAGGAATTCCCATAATTATTAGAAGGAATACTAGGATATGTCCTAGGATTAAAATTCCCTCTATAAGCGTTGTTACCCAAATTATTCCTACCAACAAAATTCACATCCATAGATTCATTGTTATTCTCAATCAAAGTAGACAAAGGCATATCATTAGGATCAGAAGAAACACTCTTAGTAGAGTTCATCCATCTTTCCACTCAACACATTGATTTCTTCTATCGCATGCACTTTCTATTAGGAGATCTTTCAGTATGCCATTGAGAATAATTAACCATAATATTATCTAGGAGTTTAGTAGCATCTCCTAAAGTGATTTCCATAAAAGTGCCTCCCGCGGCCGAATCTAAAAGATTTCTAGAAGCAAAATTCAATCCAGCATAAAAAATTTGTATAATCATCCACAAATTCAAACCATGAGTAGGTCAATTACGTATCATTAATTTCATTGTCTCCCAAGCTTGTGCAACATGTTCATGATCAAGTTGTTTAAAGTTCATAATATCGTTTCTAAGAGAGATGATCTTAGCGGGAGGAAAATACTTAGAGATAAAAGCATCTTTGCACTTGTTCTATGAATCAATACTATTCTTAGGCAAAGACAAAAACCAAGCTTTAGCACGATCTCTAAGCGAAAAAGGAAATAGCTTCAATTTAACGACATCATTATCGACATCTTTTTTCTTTTGCATATCACATAAATCAACGAAGCTATTCAGATATGTAGCGGCATCTTCACTAGGAAGGCCGGTGAATTGATCTTTCATAACAAGATTCAACAAAGCAGTATTAATTTCACAAGATTCAGCATCGGTAAGAGGAGGAATCGGAGTGCTAAGGAAATCATTATTATTGGTATTGGTGAAGTCACACAATTTAGTATTATCTTGAGCCATCGCGACAAACAAGCAATCTAACACACGAGCAAACAAAAAGGCAAGTGGGCAAAAAGAGGCAAATAGAGAGGGAGGATAGAGAGAGAGAGAGAGAGAGGGCGAATAAAACGGCAAGGGTGAATTGGGGGGAGAGGAAAACGAGAGGCAAATGGCAAATAATGTAATGCGAGAGATAGGGATTGTGATGGGTACTTGGTATGTTGACTTTTTGCGTAGACTCCCCGGCAACGGCGCCAGAAATCCTTCTTGCTACGTCTTGAGCTTGCTTTGGTTTTCCCCGAAGAGGAAGGGATGATGCAGTAGAGTAGCGTAAGTATTTCCCTCAGCTTTTGAGAACCAAGGTATCAATCCAGTAGGAGGCCACGCTCAAGTCCCTCATACCTGCACAAAATGATAGCTACTCGCAACCAACGCGATTAGGGGTTTTCAATCCCTTCACGGTCACTTACGAGAGTGAGATCTGATAGATATAATATTTTTGGTATTTTTGGTATAAAGATGCAAAGTAAAAATTCAAATCAAAGTAAAAAAGCAAAGCAAGATTAAAGTGATGGAGATTGATATGATGAGAATAGACCCGGGGCCGTAGGTTTCACTAGTGGCTTCTCTCAAGAGCATAAGTATTCTACAGTGGGTGAACAAATTACTGTTGAGCAATTGACAGAATTGAGCATAGTTATGAGAATATCTAGGCATGATCATGTATATAGGCATCACGTTCGTGACAAGTAGATCGAAACGATTCTGCATCTACTACTATTACTCCACTCATCGACCGCTATCCAGCATGCATCTAGAGTATTAAGTTAAAAACAGAGTAACGCCTTAAGCAAGATGACATGATGTAGAGAGATAAATTCATGCAATATGAAATAAACCCCATCTTGTTATCCTCGATGGCAACGATACAATACATGCCTTGCTGCCCCTTCTGTCACCGGGTAAGGACACCGCAAGATCGAACCCAAAGCTAGGCACTTCTCCCATGGCAAGAACTACCAATCTAGTTGGCCAAACCAAATGGATAATTCGAAGAGACTTGCAAAGATAACCAATCATACATAAAAGAATTCAGAGAAGATTGAAATATTATTCATAGATAGACTTGATCATAAACCCACAATTCATCAGTCTCAACAAACACACCGCAAAAAGAAGATTACATTGAATAGATCTCCACAAGAGAGGGGGAGAACTTTGTATTGAGATCCAAAAAGAGAGAAGAAGCCATGTAGCTACTAACTATGGACCCGAAGGTCTGAGGTAAACTACTCACACTTCATCGGAGGGGCTATGATGATGTAGAAGCCCTCTGTGATGACGTCCCTCTTCCAGCGGAGCTCCGGAACAGGCCCCAAGATGGGATCTCGTGGATACAAAAAGTTGCGGCGATGGAATTAGGTTTTTGGCTCCTATTCTGATCGTTTGGGGTACGTAGGTATATATAGGAGGAAGGAGTACGTCGGTGGAGCACGGAGGGGCCCACGAGGCAGGGGCGCGCCCTAGGGGGGTGCGCCCCCCAACCTCATGACCTCCTCTTTGACTCCCTGGAGTAGGGTCCAAGTCTCCTGGATCACGTTCGGTGAGAAAATCACGTTCCCGAAGATTTTATTCCGTTTGGACTCCGTTTGATATTCTGTTTCTCCGAAACACTGAAATAGGCAAAAAACAGCAATTCTGGGTTGGGCCTCCAGTTAATAGGTTAGTCCCAAAAATAATATAAAAGTGGAAAATAAATCCCAATATAGTCCAAAATAGTAGATAATATAGCATGGAGCAATCAAAAATTATAGATACGTTGGAGACATATCAATTACTATATGGTTTATTTGGTGGAAGATTATATGTTCAGATCCAATATGTTATTTAATACCCTTCTAAGCATGTTTATCGTTTTGAGTAGTTACCTTTGTTCTTGAGGTCATGGGAGAAATCATGTTGCAAGTAATCATGTGAATTTGATATGTGTTCGATATTTTGATAGTATGTATGTTGTGATTCCCTTAGTGGTGTCATGTGAACGTCGACTACATGACACTTCACCATATTTGGGCCTAAGGGAATGCATTGTGGATTATCAATTAGATGATGGGTTGCGAGAGTGAAAGAAGCTTAAACCCTAGTTTATGCGCTATTCCATAAGGGACCGATTGGATCCAAAAGTTTAATGCTATGGTTATAATTTATTCTTAATACTTTTATCGTAGTTGCAGATGCTTGCGGGAGGGTTAATCATAAGTAGGAGGTTTGTTCAAGTAATAGCAACACCTAAGCACCGGTCCACCCACATATCAAGTTATCAAAGTAGCAAACACGAATCGAACCAACATGATGAAAGTGACTAGATGAAATTCCCGTGTACCTTCAAGAATTCTTTGCTTATCATAAGAGACCATTTTGGCATGTCCTTTGCCTCAAAAGGATTGGGCTACCTTTCTGCACTTTTGTTACTATTATCATTACTTGCTCGTTACAAATTATCTTGCTATCAAACTACTCCGCTACTTACAATTTCAGCACTTGCAAACATTACCTTACCGGAAACTACTTGTCATTTCCTTCTGCTCCTCGTTGGGTTCGACACTCTTACTTATCGAAAAGATCTACAATTGATCCCCTATACTTGTGGGTCATCAAGGCTATTTTCTGGCGCCGTTGCTGGGGAGTGAAGTGCCTTTGGTAAGTGGAATTTGGTAAGGAAACATTTATATACTGTGCTGAAATTTATTGTCACTTGTTACTATGGAAAACAATCCTTTGAGGGGTTTGTTCAGGGTATCTTCACCTCGTCCGGAACCACAATTAGCTACCCCTCAACCTACTGAAAATATTGAATATGAAACCCCTTCGGGTATGATAGAACAACTGCTAGCTAATCCTTATGCAGGAGATGGAACCGAATATCCTGATATGCACTTGATATATGTGGAACAAATTTGTGGACTGTTTAAGCTTGCAGGTTTACCTGGAGATAAATTTATGAAGAAGGTTTTACCTTTATCTTTGAAGGGAAAAGCATTGGCATGGTATAGGCTATGCGATGGTATTGGATCATGGAATTGGAATCATTTGAAATTGGAGTTCCTCCAAAAAATTATCCTATGCATCTAGTTCATCATGATCGGAATTATATATATAATTTTTGGCCTCATGAAGGAGAAAGTATCGCTCTAGCTTGGGGGAGTCTTAAGTCAGTGTTATATTCATGCCCCAATCATGAGCTCTCAAGAGAAATTATTATCCAAAATTTTTATGCCCAACTTTCTCGTAATGATCAAACCATGCTTGATACTTCTTGTGTCGGTTCCTTTATGAAGAAAACTATTGAATTCCGGTGGGATATTTTGGAAAGAATTAAACACAACTCTGAAGATTGGGAACTCAACAAAGGTAAAGAGTCAGGTATTAAACTTGAGTATGATTGTGTTAAATCTTTTATGGATACCAATTGTTTTCAAAAGTTTAGCACTAAATATGGACTTGACTCTAAGATAGTAGCCTCCTTTTGTGAATCATTTGCTACTCATGTTGAACTCCCTAATGAGAAGTGGTTTAAATATTACCCACCTATTAAAGAAGAAATTAAAGAACTGATACCAGTTAAAGAAGAAACTATACTTTATAATGTTGATCCAGTTGTTCCTTCCGCTTATATTGAGAAACCACCTTTCCCTGTTAGGATAAAGGAACATGCTAAAGTTTCAACTATGGTTAACAAAAGCTACATTAGAACACCTAAACCTGATGAACAAATTAAAATTGAACCTAGTACTGCTATGGTTAAAGATATCTTGGAAGAAGATATGGATGGGCATGTTATTTACTTCTGTGAAGAAGCTGCTAGAATTGCCAAACCTGGTAAGAAAGATAAACATAGACACGTTGTTGGAATGCATGTCATCTCAGTTAAAATAGAGATCACTGTTATCATGGTTTATGTGATATGGGTGCTAGTGTGAGTGCTATTCCTTACACCTTATATCAAGAAATTATGAAAGACATAGCAGCTGCAGAGTTAGAAGAAATATATGTTACTATTAAACTTGCTAACACAGACACCATATCACCTTTTGGGATTGTTAGAGATGTTGAAGTCTTGTGTGGGAAAATAAAATACCCTACTGATTTTCTTGTTCTTGGTTCCCCATAAGATGACTTTTGTCCCATTATATTTGGTAGACCTTTCTTGAATACAGTTAATGCTAAGATAGACTGAAGGAAAGAAAATTTTGGTGTTAGCTTTGGTGATGAGTCTCATGAGTTTAATTTTTCCAAGTTTAGTAGAAATCTTCATGAAAAAGAATTGCCTAGTAAGGATGAATTAATTGGTCTTGCTCCTATTGTTGTACCATCTACTGATCCTTTAGAACAATATTTACTAGACCACGAGAATGATTTTCATATGCATGAAAGAAATGAAATAGATAAAATTTTCTTTGAACAACATCCTCTACTTAAACACAATTTGCCTATTGAAACTCTAGGAGGTCCTCCTCCACCTAAAGGTGATCCTGTGTTTGAATTAAAACAATTGCCAGACACTTTGAAATATGCTTATCTTGATTAAAAGAAGATATATGTTGTTATTATTAGTGCTAACCTTTCAGAACCTGAAGAAGAAAGATTACTAAAAGTTCTAAGGAAGCACCGAGCTGCTATTGGATATACTCTTGATGACTTAAAGGGCATTAGTCCCACTCTATGTCAGCACAAAATTAATATGGAACCTGATGCTAAACCAGTTGTTGATCACCAATATCGGTTAAATCCGAAGATGAAGGAAGTGGTAAGAATGGAAATATTAAAGCTTCTGGAAGCAGGTATAATCTATGTTATAGCTGATAGTAGATGGGTAAGTCCTGTTCATTGTGTTCCTAAGAAAGGAGGTCTAATTGTTGTTCCTAATGATAAGAATGAGCTTATTACACAAAGAATTGTCACATGCTATAGAATGGTAATAGATTTAAAAAATTAAACAAAGCAACTAGAAAAGATCATTACCCTTTGCCTTTTATTGATCAAATGCTTGAAAGATTATCTAAGCACACACACTTTTGCTTCCTTGATGGATATTCTGCCTTTTCACAAATACCTATTTCTCAACCTGATCAAGAAAAGACCACTTTTACTTGTCCCTTTGGAACCTATGCTTATAGACGTATGCCTTTTGGTTTATGTAATGCACCTGCTACCTTTCAAAGATGTATGACTGCTATATTCTCTGACTTTTGTGGAAAGATTGTTGAGGTTTTCATGGATGACTTTTCTGTTTATGGGAAGTCTTTTGATGATTGTTTAAGCAATCTTGATCGAGTTTTGCAGAGATGTGAACAAACAAATCTTGTCTTGAATTGGCAGAAGTGCCACTTTATGGTTAATGAAGGCATTGTCTTGGGTCATAAAATTTCTGAAAGAGGTATTGAAGTGGATCAAGCTAAGGTTGATGCAATTGAGAAAATGACATGTCCTAAATATATAAAAGGTAATCGTAGTTTCTTAGGTCATGCTGGTTTCTATAGGAGATTTATCAAAGACTTTTTGAAAATTTCTAGGCCTCTTACTAATCTCTTGCAGAAGGATATTCCATTTGTTTTTGATGATGATTGTTTAGAAGCCTTTGAAACACTTAAGAAAGCCTTAATTTCTGCACCTATTGTTCAACCAACTGATTGGAACTTGCATTTTGAAATTATGTGTGATGCTAGTGATTGTGTTGTTGGTGTTGTTCTATGACAGAGAGTTGATAAGAAACTTAATGGTATTCATTATGATAGTAAAACTCTAGATAGTGCTCAAAGAAATTATGCTACTACTGGAAAGGAATTCTTAGCAGTTGTGTTTGCTTGTGATAAATTTAGACCTTATATTGTTGATTCCAAAGTAACTGTTCACACAGACCATGCTGCTATTAGATATCTTATGGAAAAGAAAGATGCTAAACCTAGACTTATTCAATGGGTTCTCTTGTTACAAGAATTTGATTTACATATCATTGATAGAAAAGGAGCTGAGAACCCAGTTGCTGATAATTTGTCTAGGCTTGAAAATGTGCTTGATGACCCACTACCTATTGATGATAGTTTTCCTGATGAGCAGTTAGCTGCAATAAATGTTTCTCATAGTACTCCTTGGTATGTTGATTCTGCTAATTCCATTGTTGCTAAATATTTACCACCTAGCTTTACATACCAACAAAAGAAAAAAATATTCTATGATTTAAGACATTACTTTTGGGATGACCCACATCTTTACAAAGGAGTAGATGGTATTATTAAACACTGTGTACCTGAGCATGAACAGGGACAAATCCTACGGAAATTTCACTCCGAAGCTTATGGAGGGCATCATGCTGGAGATAGAACTGCTCACAAGGTATTGCAATTCGGATTTTTTTGGCCTACTCTCTTCAAGGATGCCCGTAAGTTTGTCTTATCTTGTGATGAATGTCAAAGGATAGGTAATATCGGTAAGCGTCAAGAAATGCCTATGAATTATTCACCTGTTGTTGAACCATTTGATGTTTGGGGATTTGATTACATGGGACCTTTTCCTTCCTCTAATGGGTATACACATATTTTGGTTGTTGTTGATTATGTTACTAAATGGGTAGAAGCTATTCCAACTAGTAATGCTGATCACAACACCTCTATTAAAATGCTTAAGGAAGTTATTTTCCTAAGGTTTGGAGTCCCTAGATATTTAATGACTGATAGTGGTTCACACTTTATTCATGGTGCTTTTCGTAAAATGCTTGGCAAGTATGATGTTAACCATAGAATTGCATCACCCTATCATCCTCAGTCTAGTGGTCAAGTTGAACTTAGCAATAGAAAAATAAAATTAATTTTGCAGAAGACTATCAATAGGTCCAGGAAGAATTGGTCTAAGAAATTAAACGATGCACTTTGGGCTTATATAACAACATATAAAAATCCTATGGGTATGTCTCCTTATAAAATGGTTTATGGAAAAGCATGTCATTTGCCTCTTGAGTTAGAACATAAAGCATATTGGGCGATCAAAGAACTCAATTATGATTTGAAACTTGCTGGTGATAAGAGGTTATTTGATATTAGCTCATTAGATGAATGGAGAACCCAAGCTTATGAAAATGCAAAATTATTTAAATAAAAAGTAAAAATATCTCATGACAAAAGAATTCAAAAGCATGAGTTTAAAGTCGGAGAATATGTTCTTTTGTACAACTCTCGTTTCAGATTCTTTGCAGGAAAGCTCCTCTCAAAATGGGAAGGCCCATATGTCACCGAGGAGGTTTACCGGTCCGGAGCCATCAAAATAAATAATTTCGAAGGTACTAACCCGAAGGTTGTCAATGGGCAATGAATAAAGCATTATATCTCAGGTACGCCTATTAATATTGAAAGTAATATTATCCAAATAATGACACCAGAAGAACACATAAAGGAGTCCTTTCGGAACACTCCAGAATCGTGAAAATAAGGAGGTACGTGATACGGTAAGTAAACGGACTCCGAAAAATCCGCAAAAATATTTTTTATCAGTTTTGGAATATTTTAATTTTTGGGGAATAAACAAACTTTCAGGAAGCGTCCCCTGGTGGGCATAATACACGAGGGCATGCCAGGCTTGCCTGGCGCGCCCAGGTGGGTTCTTCCCACCTGGGTCACCTTCCGTACTCCGTTTTTCTACCATATGCTTGTCCTCCAAGATAAAAAATCTATATATACTTCCTGAACCTATTGATCACCGTATCACGGAGAAATCCTCTGTTCTCTTTTCTTTCTGTTTTCTGTCAGATCTGTTGAGCTAGGCATCATGTCTTCTTCTTCCTCCAACAACGTGGAAGAGGATGCTTGGTTGATGAATATCGAGCTGAAGAGGGAAGAGCCGTAGGAGCTGTCGGGGGAGATGAGAGCAAGGAGGTTACCGTAGACCAGTCTCCGGTCTTCAAACAAGCACTGCTAGCTAACGAGGAGGAGGAAGATATCCTTAAACCTTACCTTACTCATCTTACTCCTGCTGAGATTGAAGGCTTTCACATCATTGAAATAGTTTGCATACAAAATAAGTATCTCACTCATGAGAATATTCTGCATCAAGAGCACATCACCCACCTCAGGAGCGTCATCCATCGATTGGAGAATCTTCTAATCCTTAAAGATAGGATCACTTCTTCATCGCCATCATCATCCTCACCACCAAAGGAGAATTGAGTATCGGGTATGGGCACTCCCCTTGGCTTCCGCCAAGCTTGGGGGAGGTGCCCCGGTATCGTATCATCCCACTATCTTTTTGCTTTTTACTTATTTTAGTTCGATCCTTTTACTTTAGATAAATAAAAGTTTAGTTTGATCCTTTCTTCTTTGAGAGTTTGCTTAGTGATCTATCCTTGTAATCTTGTGCAAGTTATATAATAAAGTTTAGTATGCGTTTTTGCTTTCTTTACTTTTATTGCAAATAAAAGAAAAGAAATAAGAAAGGAAACAAATAAAAGAAAGGAATTAAATAAATAAAAGATTATATACTAATCCTATGGTAGGTGACGGCACCACATAAGGAAAAGTATAAGTAGAAAATTTTATTAGAGATTCACAAACATAGCATTAGTCAATGATGCAACTCATGAAAGAATTAATAAGGGAAGAGAAGATTCACATATAAATATACTATCCTAGAAATCTTTTGTGATTGTGAGCCCTCATCAAAATATTATATGTGTTGACATTGGACAAGGAAGACAACTTAATGGTTTATGTTTGTTTATATTCACATAGAAGTCATATTGTCATAGATCCTTTAACATGTGGTCCTTGCCCCTATCTTTGCTAGCCACAAATTCCGTACTAAGTAGAGATACTACTTGTGCATCCAAAAACCCTTAAACCCAAATCTTTTTCAAGTGTCCACCATACCTACCTAGGGATTGAGCAAGATCCCTCAAGTAAGTTGTCATCGGTGCAAAAAGGCAATAAAAATTGCTTATAAAAGTGTGAGATCAATTAGTGTAAGAGAAAATTGAGCGTTGCACGAACTTGTGATGGTGAAGAATAAAAGCGACAAACTGCATAATAAAGGTCGCTATCACAAGGGGAAATGTAACGTGACGTTCTTTTGCACTAAGGCATTGAGCATATAAAAAAATAAGCACATGGCAACCTCTGCTTCCCTCTGCGAAGGGCCTATCTTTTACTTTTATGCAGGAGTCAAAGTTTTTCTCTCTATTCCTTTTATTTTTCTATTTTAGCAAGCATCATGTGGTGAGGAAAGATCTAGGCACATATGTCCAGCTGAATATGGGTGGCATGAGTTATTATTGTTGACATCACCCTTGAGGTGAGTATGTTGGGAGGCGAAACCATAAGCCCCTATCTTTCTACGTGTCCGGTTGAAATGTTTTGCTCATGGGTACGCGGTGAGTGTTAGCAATCATAGAAGACTATATGATGGTTGAGTATGTGGACTTGCCTAAAGGCTCCGACACATGACTCTTCCTGAAAATATGATGAATTGTAGTTGCAAAGTTGACTGAGAACATAGTCTGTTGGTTTCTAATAGAGTTTTTGCTTTATACTTCGATTGTGTGATGAACTATTACTTATTCATGAGAATTATATGATAAAAGTTCTATGATAAAAGTCATATATTTAATTTTGTTGTTGTAATAATAATCAACATGATGCTTCTATGTCCGTATTTTGTTTTTATCGACACCTCTCTCTCAAAGCATGTGGACATGTTTTTTGATTTCGGTTTTCGCTTGAGGACAAGCGAGGTCTATGCTTGGGGGAGTTGATACGTCCATTTTGCATCATGTTTTCTTACTATTATTTATAATTTTTTTATCCATAATAATGCTTTTTGGAGTAATTCTAATGCCTTTTCTCTCATAATTTGCAAGGTACACACCAAGGGGGAGAATTCTGGCAGCTGGAAATCTGGACCTGAAAAAGCTACGTCAGGCTACCTATTCTGCACAACTCCAAATGAGCTGAAACTTCATGGGGAATTTTTATGGAATATATAAGAATTATTGGAGCAAATAACTACCAGAGGGGGGCCACCAGGTGGGCACAACCCACCTGGGCGCGCCAGGGCCCCCTAGCGCGCCCTGGGGGTTGTGGCCTCCTCGGCCCACCTCCGGTGCCCATATTTTGGTGTATAAGGCATTTTGACCTAGAAAAAAAATAAGGGGAGTACTTTCGGGATGAATCGCCGCCGCCTTGAGGCGGAACTTGGGCAGGAGCACTTTTGCCCTCCGGCAGAGCGATTCCGCCGGGGGAACTTCCCTCCCGAAGGGGGAAATCATCGGCATCATCATCACCAACAACTCTCCCATCTTGGGGAGGGCAATCTCCATCAACATCTTCAACAACACCATCTCCTCTCAAACCCTAGTTCATCTCTTGTGTTCAATCTTGTTACCAGAACTATAGATTGGTACTTCTGGGTGACTAGTAGTGTTGATTACATCTTGTAGTTGATTACTATATGGTTTATTTGGTGGAAGATTATATGTTCAGATCCAATATTCTATTTAATACCCCTCTAAGCATGTTTATTGTTTGTGAGTAGTTACCTTTGTTCTTGAGGTCACAGGAGAAATCATGTTGCAAGTAATCATGTGAATTTGATATGTGTTTGATATTTTGATAGTATGTATGTTGTGATTCCCTTAGTGGTGCACTTTTGTTACTATTATCGTTACTTGTTCGTTACAAATTATCTTGCTATCAAACTAGTCCATACTTACAATTTCAGCACTTGCAGACATTACCTTACCGGAAACTACTTGTCATTTCCTTCTGCTCCTCGTTGGGTTCGACACTCTTTACTTATCAAAAAGAGCTACAATTGATCCCCTATAGTTGTGGGTCATCAATGCTCTACTAGCTCTCGGCTTAAACCTGGCATCTCATGATATTTCCATGCAAAGCAACAAACATATTCTTTCCATAGCTTGATCAACTTAGCTTTATGATCGGCTCTTAAATTTTTGTTTACAAATGTCGGCCTAGGAACTGAACCATCTCCTATATCTATCTCTTCTAATGGATCGGCCGATGTAAACCTTGTCCTAATTTATCCATAGCATCTAACTCTTCTATGGACTCATACATATCATTCTCATTGGACCAATATTCTATAAGACGCTTTTGTAACCACTTTGAATTAGGATCCATTTAAATACATCATACCTTGGAGCCGATTATCACCAACCGACTTTAAAGAAATGGGCACGAAACCACTTTTTGTAGCGCTAGGAAAATCACATTCTGATAAGTCGTGCCCTGTCAAGCAAGTGGCATTGGGATGTTGCCAATCCACCAATGCATCAGCCAAAGCAACACAAGCCAGATTATCCGCATGAATGACTTCCAGTTCATCATCGACCCATTGAATTAAAAACTGGTGCATAGTAGATGGCACACGTTGGTTTGCATGAACCCAATCGCGGCCTAAGATCACATTGTGGTTACCTTGCACCTCAACGACAAAGAATGCGGTAGCCAAAGTGTTTCTTCCCACTGTAAGCTCCACATACATTACACCTTCGGCTTCATTTTTCTCTTTGCCTTCAAATCCATTAAGCACCATGTTGGTCTTTATTAACTCTTCATCGTGCAGCCCTAATTTTTTAAGACCGAATATGGCATAAGATTCACCACAGCACCACCATCACAAGCATTCTTGGAACCGGCGATCCATTAGTATGACCTTTAAGAAACAACAACTTCAAGTGCGTCACCGGTTCTCTTGGCTTCTCGAATATAGCATTTTTAGGACCAAAATCCAGCTGAGCTACTTCCCCTTCTTCATCTACAACACGAAACTCTGCGGGTAAGTAATACACCATATTGATATCCATACCTTCATGGACTAGTGTAGGCTCATAATCCACCATCTCATCTCCTTCTTCAAGTGTACTAATTCTGAAATCTATCCAAGTGAAAGGCAATTGATAGGTGTAGCAGACAAGGTAATATTGTTCGCATCGTCCTCCTTTGGTGGTGTAGGTGCCGTTGTGATAGATGTAGAAACCATTGCACCTTGTATTTGTTTAGGCATCCACACATGTTTTGTAGGTACCATGGGCCGAAGGTTATTAAAACTTTTGTCCCTTTGTTCCTCGGCCTCTTGTTCCGCCATCTCTATACTCCTTAACCTCTGTAGCTTCTGCTTCTGTGTCTTTGTTAGCCCTGGAGGACACTAATTTGGTTGAATGTATTTAGGGTCCATTTGCTTTGCTTGGCTAGTGCTTGCTTCATAATCATTAGCCGAGTGCTTTGGCGCGATAGCAAGTACCGGTTTAGTCGGGTTGTTATGCATAGTCCGCTGCTGTATGGTGAATGTTTTGGTACCCAAGATGAGTGAGTCAGCATCGATTTTTTACTTGCCTTTTCCTGACTCAACTACTGCAGCACTTGGTGACTTAGGGCGCCACACTTGATTGCTGACCCTTTTTTGATTATCTTGCATTGGCCGATTGACGCCATTGCTCAAACGGCCTTGCATGGGGTAAGAAAGCCTCTCATGAACGGGCCTTCTTGGTTCTTCCCACCACGGATGAAATGCATAAGGGACCATTGGGGTTGTCCCCATCCTCCATTTAAGTCCCCCATGTAGTATGGAGCATAGGGGGTGGCGCCATCCATGGTCCTGGTGCCATGACCCATATGGCCTTGTGTGATGCAAAAATTCTTGCATTGGAGGTGATCTTGAGCGCTTCAAATTTGATGACCAGTTATAGCTAGAGCCGGCCACTTGATTGGCATATTTGGACAACAACACATCAAAAGTTGGCTTGATCCTCTTGCGCTGCACTTTAGCTTCATTTGTCTTCCACTTGCCAACCTTTGGACTCTTGGGCTTAACAAATTTTATATGAGTGTTCTCTTGCACTTGTGGTTGCCCCCCAGGTGTAGGATTCTTGATGGTGATTTTAGTTACATCCTTTCCATCGAGTTGCTTGTCAAGCACAACTTGTCTCCCCAAGACCTTGTCACCTTCCTTGCTTTTCCTGGGCTCACCAATGACAACATTATTTTTATTAGCTGATTCGGCTATGTTGGGTTGAATTAACATCTTCTTCCCCTCCAAATCCATGGTGTTAATTGGGAAGGGCTGCCTATCAACTTGCATCTCAGAAAAATTCAATCGTCCGTCATTAATGGCCGACTGTATCTGTCATCAAAAAACATTACAATCAATAGTAGCATGATAAAAAGAATTATGATACTTGCAATAAGCATGCCATTTTTAGCTCTTCAAACGGCAGTAAAGTATGAGATATTCTAATAATCTTAGCTTGTAGCAAAGTGATACGTCTCCATCGTATCTACTTTTCCAAACACTTTTGACCTTGTTTTGGACTCTAACTTGCATGATTTGGATGGAACTAACCCGGACTAACGTTGTTTTCAGCAGGATTGCCATGGTGTTATTTTTGTGCAGAAATAAAACTTCTCGGAATGACCTGAAACTTCACGGAGAATATTTTTGGAATTTATAAAAAAACTGGTGAAAGAATCAACACTAGGGGCCCCACACCCTGTCCATGAGGGTGGGGGCGCGCCCCCTGTCTCGTGGGCCCCCTGAGGCTCCACCGACCTCAAATCCAACTCTATATATTCACGTTCAGGGAGAAAAAACCCAGGGAGAAGGATTCATTGTGTTTTACGACACAGAGCCGCTGCCAAGCCCTAATCTCTCCCGGGAGGGCTGATACGGAGTCTGTTGGGGCTTCGGAGGGGGGAATTCGTCACCATCGTCATCATCAACCTTCCTCCATCACCAATTTCATGATGCTCACCGCCATGCTTGAGTAATTCCATCGTAGGCTCACTTGACGGTGATGGGTTGGGTGAAATTTATCATGTAATCGAGTTAGTTTTGTTAGGGTTTGATCCCTAGAATCCACTATGTTATGAGATTGATGTTGCTATGACTTTGCTATGCTTAATGCTTGTCACTAGGGCCCGAGTGCCATGATTTCAGATCTGAACCTATTATGTTTCCATGAATATATGTGAGTTCTTGATCCTATTTTGCAAGTCAATAGTCACCTACTATGTGTTATGATCCGGTAACCCAGAAGTCACAATAATCGGGACCACTCCCGGTGATGACTATAGTTTGAGGAGTTCATGTATTCACTAAGTGTTAATGCTTTGGTCCGGTACTCTATTAAAAGGAGGCCTTAATATCCCTTAGTTTCCAATAGGACCCTGATACGTCTCCAATGTATCTATAATTTATGAAGTATTCATGCTATTATATTATCCATCTTAGATGTTTTATCTATTTTATATGATTTTTGGGACTAACCTATTAACCTAGAGCCCAGTGTCGGTTTCTGTTTTTTTCCTTGTTTTTAAGTATTGCAGAAAAGGAATACCAAACAGAATCCAATTGACGTGCCAATTTTTCATGTTTTGTATGGACCAAAAGAAGCCCCGGAGTAAAAGAGTTGGGCCAGAAGAGTCCCGAGCCGTCCATGAGGGTGGGGGCGCGCCCCACCCCTGGGCGTGGTCCCCTATCTCGTGGCCGACTCGGAGACCCCCACGACGTGAAACCGACGCCAAAAATTCCTATAAATATAGAAAACCCCAGAAAATAACCTAGATCAGAAGTTCCGCCGCCGCAAGCCTCTGTAGCCACGAGAAATCAATCTAGGCCCTCTCTGGCACTCTGCCGGAGGGGGCCATCATCACCGGAGGCTATGGAGGAGGACCCCGGAGGGGCCATCGTCACCATGAAGGCTAAGGACCAGAGGGAGAACCTCTCCCCATCCAGGGGGGGCATGGAGGAGGAAGAACAAGGGGGAGAACCTCTCCTCCTCTCTCTTGGTGGCACTGGAGTGCCATCTGGAGGGGAATCATCGCCACAGTGATCATCTTCATCAACATGACCATCATCATCACCATCCTCATCTCTTTTACGCGGTCCACTCTCCCGCACCCCACTGTAATCCCTACTTGAACATGGTGCTTTATGCCACATATTATGATCCAATGATGTGTTGCCATCCTATGATGTTTTGAGTAGATATCATTTGTCTTTGGGTTGATTGATGATCTAGATTGGTATGAGTTGTATGTTTTATTTTGGTGTTGTCCTATTGTGCCCTCCATGTCGCGCAAGCATGAGGGATTCCCGCTATAGGGTGTTGCAATACCTTCATGATTCTCTTATAGTGGGTTGCTTGAGTGACAGAAGTATAAACCCGAGTAAGGGGGTTGTTGCGTATGGGATAAAGGGGACTTGATGCTTTAATGCTATGGTTGGGTTTTACCTTAATGATCTTTAGTAGTTGCGGATGCTTGCTAGAGTTCCAATCATAAGTGCATATGATCCAAGAAGAGAAAATATGTTAGCTTATGCCTCTCCCTCATATGAAATTGCAATGACGACCACCGGTCTTATTAACAATTGCCTAGGACAATTCCGCACACCGATCCATCATTATTCCACACTCGCTATTTATAATACTTAAGTAATATATTCTAACTTTATGATAACAACACCTACTTTTATATTTTAGCTCTCCGATACCATGCAAAGTTATCATCTTCATACCCACAACGTAGTTTTATTTCTCGTTTCTAGCTGGAAGCAAACGTTCAGTGTATGTAGAGTCGTATCAGTGGCTGTCGGTGTCAAAACCGGCGGATCTCAGGTAGGGGGTCCCGAACTGTGCGTCTAGGCCGGATGGTAACAGGAGACAAGGGACACGATGTTTTTTACCCAGGTTCAGGCCCTCTCGATGGAGGTAATACCCTACTCCTGCTTGATTAATATTGATGATATGGGTAGTACAAGAGTAGATCTACCACGAGATCAAGGAGGCTAAACCCTAGAAGCTAGCCTATGGTATGATTGTTGTGTATGGAGTTGATTGCCTACGGGCTACAACCCTCCGGTTTATATAGACACCGGATAGGGTTAGGGTTACATAGAGTCGGTTACAATGGTAGGAGATCTTGAATATCCGCATCGCCAAGCTTGCCTTCCACGCCAAGGAAAGTCCCATCCGGACACGGGACGAAGTCTTCAATCTTGTATCTTCATAGTCCAGGAGTCCGGCTGAAGGTATAGTCCGGCTACCCGAACACCCCCTAATCCAGGACTCCCTCAGTAGCCCCCGAACCAGGCTTCAATGACGATGAGTCTGGCACGCAGATTGTTCGGCATTGCAAGGCGGGTTCCTCTCCAAATCTTGTGTACCTGTAGGAATAATGTCCGATTTTTGTAATGTAGTGCTCCTCGGCTTCCACGCCCAATAATGGCCGTCTTCCACGTGTTCAAACGAATGCGAAAAGCCGGGGTGTTTTTACATCCACACCCCTAGCCGTATAAACGAGCCGCCTATTTAACGGGATGGGGATTTAGGTCCAAACCACATCTTCTCCTTTCCGCGAGTTATCATCAGAGCGCTTCCAGCAAAGGTCCATTCCAACATGACCAGCCGTCGCAGCTCCTCCCCTCGCCCCTCCGGTCCCAAACCCGGGGACTGGGAGAGTTGCACCATCCCGCATAGCGAGTTAGCGTCACTTCAGGCCAAGGGATTTCTCCCTCAGGCATACATGGTCCCGGTCCGAGCCGGTCTCGCCACCTATAATGGCGGAAAACAAGCGGAGAGCACCCCCAATCCTTCTAAAGGAGAGCGGGTGTGCCTCGTCCCCTATCTAATAAGGGGACTGGGATTTCCAATTCACCCATTTCTCCGCGGGCTTCTGGAGTTCTACGGCCTCCAGCTGCACAACCTCACGCCCGCCTCCGTATTGCATATTGCGGGTTTCGTCGCCCTTTGCGAGCTATTTTTAGGCGTTGAGGCTCATTTCGCGCTGTGGAAGAGGTTATTCTGCCTGGTGCCCCGTTCTAAAGAGGGGTCTATATACCAAGTGGGCGGAGCCGAAGTATGGCGCATCGCCGGGACCGGATACCTATCCGGAACCCCGAAGAAGGCGTCCGAGGACTGGCCTTCGGAATGGTTTTATATAGATGACGTCCCGCTACCGGACCCTATCCGGGTCGGTCTCCCTGAGTTCAACAGTGCTCCATTGAAGAAACGCTTGAGCTGGCGTCCGCGGAGCTCTCAGAGAGAAAGCGACAGAGACGTCCTTTACCTGATGGGCCGGATAAGACTGTTGGCTCATTCCGGACTAACCATGATTGGAGTCATGGCCGCATGCATTATGCGGGGGGTGCAGCCACTTCAATATAGAGGCCACCCCATGTGGGATTTCAACGGGGAGGATGACGCCACCCGTTACGGTCGTAAGGGGCCGGCTTCAGCTGCCGCCCTAGTAAAGATCTTATCCTCTTTGTACAAGGGAGAAAAGGAGGAATTCCTCCGCGTCAACCCGCAGGCCGGATTTACTATGTACGATCCTCCAAGTTGGGTAAGTGAACAACTGCGCTTGCCCGTTTGTTTTGTACTCCCACGGTTAGATATGTAGTCTAACGACTTCAATGCAGGAACTGCGACAGGTGGTAAAGGATATAAACAGCCGCCCTCCACAACCCGAGGACCCAGAACGGTCCCTCGATCCGGACTCCGAAGAGGATCCGGACATATCGGTGGAGCTTATCGACGGGGTGTTCCATCAGCTAAGCAAGGACAATACCTTGGTAGCCATCACGGCTGATTACCCAGGGTTAATCCCGGCCTCCCAGGTGACAGAAACCGGAGTCTCATTCCCTTGAGAGAGATTCCACTCTCACGTATTCCGGTGTTTCTGACGACAACCGTGTTTTGCAGGGGAGATTTCCGAGGCAGGAGGCCGAACCTGCGGCGGCTAGCCAACGAGGGGCCGCAGGGCCCCGTGGGGCAAAAAGGAATGTAGTCCGGACTGAGATGCCGGCGCAAAGGTATAGCGCACCCTCTGCTTCCCTGGTGTTATTCTGTCAGGGCATATTAACGTTCGTGCTATCTTCAGAACGAAGAGACCTCGCCGGACTATATCCGGAGAGGTTGCCAATCGCGCCTCCACCAGCCAGGCTCCAACGTCTGGCCAGGAAGCGGAGGCGAGCACAAGGCGCGCACCGGACGCTCCTCCGACAGAGGATGCGGACAGGCTGTCTGCCACAAATTCTGAAGTGGAGAGTGCCATGAACCACAGGCGTCGCCGGACAGTTCTACGCGACGCTTGTTTCTCCCAAGAGGCTTTAGATGCCTTTAATTCGGGAGATGCGTACCTCCGTGCCGCTCAAAATGGTTTAGCCAGAGCCACGGAGCAGTATGTAAAAGACATACGGGTAAGAAAATTTTGGTCAAATATATATATACCCGTAGCCCCCGAGACTTGAAACAGTTAGAGCAACTGATTTAAGGATCATTTAATATTCAGGTTCTTACAGAGAAGAATACTGTACTGTCCCAGGAGCTGGAAAAGTGCAAGGCCCAACTAGAGGCCGCACTAGCCGCAGCAGGGGAGTCCAAAGAGACCCCCTCAGGTAAGATACACTTCGAAAGATTAGTATTGTGCGGTGTGGGTGCAAATCTGACAAATCATGTTGCAGATGGCGCCGGACTCGATCCGGAAAAGCAACAACTCTTACGCCGGCTAAAGGCCGGTGAGAGTACGTTGACAAAGGTGAGGCGAGAGAAGAATGATCTTCAGGATGCCAACACCAGGCTGGACGTCGAACTTAAAGATGTTCGTGGCCAGCTGTCGGACTCCACGAAGGAGAATCAGCGGCTTCGACGCGGCATATTTAGTAAGTGCTTGAACGAACTTTGAAAAAAGAGTTCGGCGAGGAAGTCGACTAACAGAGTAATGTCTGTAGGTATGCTCACAGGTCGTCCTGCAGAGGAGATGCCCGGTTCTACGGGTGACCTTCTTCCCGAACTCATGCAACTGCACGAGCGAATTCGGCAGGCGATGCGAGGTGTTGCCCAAGCCTTATGGCCTGCCCACTCCATGCCCGAGGGCCTTGGAGAGCTTGCGGAGAAGCTGAAGGGAGCTCGGCGGCGCTTCCGGTTGTGGAAGATATCGGCCTGCCGACAAGGCGCTAGGGAAGCCTGGGCCATGGTGAAGACCCGTTTTACGAAGTCTGACCCAAACCACATGGCCGAGGTCGGACCAGTGGGGCCTGACGGGAAGGAGATCCCTGTGAGCTTAGTATACGGCCAAGTAGAGTTGGCCGCGAAGTATTCCCAGCAGGACTGTAAATTAGACAGCCTGTTAGATGGTATAGAAGAGGAATACAATCAGTCAGAATGACTATGTAATTTTGAATTGACATGTGTAATGCCTTCTAGCCGGATTGTAGATCGTTTGTCGTTGCCGACCTTTTCGCTTCAACCTCGGGACCTGACGGTCCGGAGTGTGTCCGAATACCATAGCGGTTATATAAGAACCGTGGTATGCGTGGAGACCAGGCGTAGGGGTCATTAGTGCTTTATCAGACAAGTGCCCAACTAGTTATGTTATATTACATGGTTAGTAAGAAACATCTTCCAGAGAGAATAGTTCCGTTAGGGGTTCCTTTCGCTGGGAGGCATGCCCTAAAGTGCATGTCCGGACTGCGTAAAAAGACGCAGAAAAAAGCATCTGGGGGCGCATAGAATGAGTAAAAAGATCATCTTTTATCTCACCGACCGAATATTCCCTTAAGAACGCTAGCTTTCGGCTTCACCCAGTCTAAGGTACACATCTGGCTGACCCGGCAGTAACAATCGCAGAGGTGCTCCCTTTACCGCCTAGCCGAACAATCGGGAACGTAGGGGTAAGCACATGAGCCAGGCAACCCAGCTTGGCCAAAACTTAAGTCATATCGATGCATATAATGGTGAAAAAAGGTACATGCGGAAGTTTGACGCATGTGTTGGGCGTGAAGCCCGTATAAATAAGCTTCTGTTAAAGAAGCCCCCAGGTTTAATGAGCGCGAGTGGCGTGTCACTAGATGAGCCTTTAAGGGCTATAAAAGAAAAGAGGGGAAGGAGAGAAATGTAAGACAGAAAAATGCAAAAAATGGACAGAGGAAGGAGACGAACACAGAGTCCGACGCTAGGCATAGAATCTTCGGAGAGGGGTGGCGTTCCACGGGTTCGGCTCGAGTCGATTATCCGACGCATCTCGCAGGCGGTACGCCCCGCCAATCAGGACTTGGTCGATTATGAATGGACCTTCCCACTTGGGCTTGAGTTTGTCCTTTTTCTTATACGGCAGGCATAGAACTAGTTCGCCAACATTCTAATTTTTGGCCCGTACTTCTCTGCTTTGATATCTTCGGGCCTGCTGTTGATAAAATGCGGAACGGGCTTTTGCCACGTCACGCTCCTCCTCCAGGGCGTCCAAGTTGTCCTGCCGATCAAGCTCGGCTTCTCTTTCTTCGTACATACACACTCTAGGTGAGTCATGAATTATGTCGCAGGGCAGAACTGCCTCTGCGCTGTACACCATAAAAAATGGTGTGTATCCGGTGGTGCGATTTGGCATGGTCCTTTGGGATATCCAATTGTGACAAAGCTCGGATCTTGGCTGGATTTGCTTCAATTCCTCTACCGGATACAATGAAGCCCAAGAGCTTTCCGGCTGGAACGCCGAAGACGCATTTTTCCGGGTTGAGCTTGATGTCATATTTTCGGAGGTTATCGAATGTAAGCCTCAAGTCGTCTACTAGAGATTCGACATGTCTTGATTTGACGACCACATCATCCACATACGCCTCCACTGTTTTACCGATCTGATTTGCCAGACATGTCTGGATCATGCGCTGATATGTTGCGCCGGCGTTTTTTAGCCCGAAGGGCATTGTGTTGAAGCAGAATGGGCCATATGGTGTAATGAATGCTGTTGCAGCTTGGTCTGATTCTGCCATCTTGATTTGATGGTAACCGGAGTATGTGTCGAGGAAACACAACAAATCGTGTCCTGCGGTGGCATCGATAATTTGGTCGATGCGGGGGAGGGGGAAGGGATCCTTTGGGCAAGCCTTGTTAAGGTCTTTAAAGTCGACACAAAGGCGCCAGGATTTGTCCTTCTTTGGTACCATCACCAGGTTTGCTAGCCAGTCCGGATGTTTTATGTCTCTGATGAATCCGGCCTCCAATAGCTTGGCTAGCTCCTCTCCCATAGCCTGTCTCTTGGGTTCGGAAAAACACCGAAGGGCTTGTTTGACAGGTTTAAATCCTTTTAGGATATTTAAGTTGTGTTCGGCCAGCCTGCATGGGATCCCTGGCATGTCTGAAGGGTGCCAGGCGAAGATGTCCCAGTTCTCTTGTAGGAACTCTCGTAGTGCGGCGTCTGCATCAGGGTTCAGTCGTGCCCCGATTGAAGCTGTTTTATTGGGGTCCATTGGATGGATCTGGAATTTGACTATTTCGTTGGCTGGCTTGAAGGATGTGGATTTGGATCTCTTATCGTGTATCACATCATCCCTGTTAACCGTGGAGCGCAGCGCAGTCAGTTCCTCGGCCACTAAGGCTTCAGATAGCGCCTCAAGGGCTAATGCGGCCGTCTTGTTTTCGGCACGGAGTGCTATGTCCGGATCACTAGCTAGAGTGATAATTCCGTTCGGCCCGGGCATCTTAAGCTTCATGTACCCGTAATGGGGTATTGCTTGGAAGATTGTGAATGCTTCTCGCCCTAGTAAAGCGTTATATCCGCTCTTAAACGGGGCCACCTGAAACGTGACTTCTTCGGACCTATAATTATCCGGCGTGCCGAACACCACATCTAGTGTGATTTTTCCTGTGCAGCGCGCTTCCCGACTAGGGATTATTCCTCTAAAGGTTGTGCTGCTTCGTTCGATGCGGTTCCAGTCTATTTCCATTTTTTAAGGGTTTCCTCATAAATGAGGTTTAGTCCGCTGCCTCCATCCATAAGCACCTTGGTGAGGCGAAAGCCGTCCACTATGGGACTGAGGACCAATGCGGCTGGTGCTCGGGCTGTTCGGAATCTAGGTTCATCACTTGCGTTGAAGGTAATAGCAGTGTCGCTCCATGGATTTATTGTTGCAACTTGATAGACTTCAGCGAGGCTGCGGAGTGTTCTTTTTCGCATATTGTTTGATGCGAAAGTCTCAAAGACTGTGAGAACGGTACTGGTGTCCTCGGGCTGGCTTTCTACGGCCTCCAGAATTAAGAGGTCCTCGCCAATTTTGGCCACCTGCTGGAGTATCCAACATGCTCTAAGGTTGTGAGTTGGTGTGGCGTCCTCTGTACTGTGAATTCTACAGGGTCCATCAAGCCACCTTTCCAGTACGGTTCCATGCCCTGTAGAGGGTTTTGGTTTTTTGGTGTTTATCCCGGGTGTCCTATGATGATGCACCCTCTTAGTTTGGACGTGATTACTATTCAAGGCCGGATTATCCCAAAACTTTATTTCGGTTTTCCAGGCGCTTTCCATTGCACAGTATTTTTGTACTATGGACGCCAAGTCAGCGAAGCGTGTAATATCACGACGACTTACGGCGTTAAGGATTCCCTCGTCCGTGCAATTATTGCAGAAAATTGAGATTGTGTCTCCCTCGCGACAATCCTTTATCCTGTTCATAACCAGGAGGAATCTGGCCAAGTAATGATGTACTGTTTCCTTGGGCCTCTGCCTGATTTGGGAGAGATCGCTTATGTTCGGGTGGGCGGGTGTCGTTGAATCTGAAACCTCACCCAATCCAAGATTCGGAGGCCGAAGAGTTTTCGAACTCTGAAGTTCGGATTCTTGGATGTTGTCCAACGAATCTAGCCCGTTGCCTGATCCTAAGCTCAGGTCTTGAGTTACATCCTCCTCTCCGCGGGTATCCGGCTTGGAGGAGTCGGGAATTCGGACGTAGCTAGTCTTTAAAATAAATGAAGGGTCGCCGCACTGCGCCTCTACCACGGCAACATGGTGGGTGACTTGGGGAGAGTTAATTTCTCTTAGATCGGGTTTAAGCCCAACCTGGTCGTAATCCGTAGCGACCCCCAGGGCGGCGATGCGATCCAAGAGCTCGTTTACGGAAGAGAGCTCCATTGGATCTAGCTGCTCGAAGAGCTCCGAGCTGACGTGTAGGTTGCTTTTGATGACCCAAGAGGTCACCGTCGGGGCAACAGCCGAACAGGCGGTCATGAGGAAACCACCTAGCCGGAGGGTTTGGCCGACAGCCAAGGCTCCCTTAGCAACGACGCCGTCTTTAAAGACGGGAGGAGGCATCCTTCCTGATTGTGACGGCACAGAGGAACTCTCAATGAAAGCACCAATGTCGGTGTCAAAACCGGCGGATCTCGGGTAGGGGGTCCCAAACTGTGCGTCTAGGCCGGATGGTAACAGGAGACAAGGGACACGATGTTTTTTACCCAGGTTCGGGCCCTCTCGATGGAGGTAATACCCTACTCCTGCTTGATTAATATTGATGATATGGGTAGTACAAGAGTAGATCTACCACGAGATCAAGGAGGCTAAACCCTAGAAGCTAGCCTATGGTATGATTGTTGTGTATGGAGTTGATTGCCTACAGGCTACAACCCTCCGGTTTATATAGACACCGGATAGGGTTAAGGTTACATAGAGTCGGTTACAATGGTAGGAGATCTTGAATATCCGCATCGCCAAGCTTTCCTTCCATGCCAAGGAAAGTCCCATCCGGACACGGGACGAAGTCTTCAATCTTGTATCTTCATAGCCCAGGAGTCCGGCTGAAGGTATAGTCCGGCTACCCGAACACCCCCTAATCCAGGACTCTCTCAGTCGCAGATAGGACTCGAGAGAATATTGATCTTACCTTTAGCTCCCTGTGGGTTCGACACTCCATATTTATCACTTCCACCTTTGGGAATTGCTACGATGATTCCCCGCACTTGGGGATTATCAAGCTCTTCTCTGGCGCCTTTGCCGGGGAGCAATAGTGTGGGGTTGATATTCTTGTGTGTGCTTGTTTGCTTTCTTCACTAAGTAGATTTCGGTTTTCCTTTTTTTTTCTGTTTATTTGTGGGTGAAACATACAAAAAAATTAAGAATGAAAATACAAAAAGAATTTACTTGCCTCTCATGCCTAAAAAGTTGTTCAATAAGAAGTGATTGGAAGATTATGCATTAAAGAAATGAGGGTCGACCTTAAGCACTTGTGTTCATGCTCATGGAAACAATGTAAAAAATTCATGGAATATTCTCTGAAAATAATTATCCCCTTGTATATATCCATTGTATTATAAAAATGATGTGCCAAGCTTCGGTTTTAGGATGATTAGATTGCTTGTTTACTATCTACAGTACAAAAACAAAAACTTTGGCTGTAGCGCGTGATTTTACATTTTTTACTAGAAAGTCAAATGAGTCTGAAACTTTTTTCACATTACTTATGTACAAATTTTTTAAATTTTCATATTTTTTTAGAAATTTTGGAGTTACAGAAGTATACTAAACTTCCAGATTACTACAGGCTGTCCTTTTTTGACAGATTCTGTTTTCTATGTGTTGATCGCTTATTTTGATGAATCTATGAGTAGTATCGGGGGGTATGAACTATGGTGAAGTTGTAATACAGTAGATATAGTTCTAATATGAAATTGGAATGAGTTTGTAACAGTACCTAAAGGTAGTGGTTTGTTTTATTATACTAACGGATCTCACAAAGTTTTTGTTAAAGTTTTATGTGGATGAAGTGTTCGAAGAACGAGGAGTTACCGATGTGAGAAGAATAAAGAGAGGCAAGAACTCAAGCTTGGGGATGCCCAAGGCACCCCAAGTAAATATTCTAAGGATACTCAAGCATCTAAGCTTGGGGATGCCCCGGTTGGCATTCCATCTTTCTTCTTCAATAATTATCGGTATACCTCGGTTTTTGTTTTGTTCACATGATTTGTGTACTTTGTGTTTTTTGTTTTTCCTTTAAGAACCATGCTAGTATGAGATAGCCCTTTATTGATCTATAGAATACTTCATGTGCTTCACTTATATCTTTTATAGAATTGCTCTTTGTGCTTCACTTAAATCTTTTGAATATGGTTTTATAGAATGCTTCGTGTGCTTCACTTATATATTTTGAGCTTGGATATTGGTTAGTCTATATTAATTGTAGAATGCTCCATGAACTTCACTTATATCTTTTGGAGTATGAATAATACTATCATCTAAAGTGGATTTAGAAGAAGTTTGCTCCCACTATTCCGAATGAGGAGAATTTTGCTTATGTGGAGAGTAGTAAAATTCTATACTCGTAGATCATGAAAAGAATGCTTTATGTGATGGTTATTGTTGAACTCATTCATGATGCTACTGAAAATTATTATGAGGGAGGAGTACATGTTTGTAGGAGTTGCAATAATATCAAGTTTCCTCTCTATATGCTTAAAGTTTTGAAGTTATACTTGTTTTTCCTTCCTATGCTAGTCGATTCTTGTTCCTATAAATTGTGTGCTCACAAAATCCCTAGGCATAGGAAGTGGGTTAGGTTTAAATGTGCTAGTCATATTCTTCATGATGCTCTCTTTATGTTTCAATTCTTATCTTTTATGTGAGCATCATTGAAATCATCATGCCTAGCTAAAATGCATTAAAGAAAAGCGCTTGTTGGGAGACAACCCAATATTTACCCTTACTTTTTTGTGTTCTTACATGATTAAGCTACGGTAGTAATCATGTTTTATAGCTTTTTCTTCAATAAAGTGCCAAGTAAGACCTTTGGGAAGACTTGGATGAAAGTTAATGTGATCTTGCTGTAAAAAACAGAAACTTTGCGCTCACGAGATTAGCTGTCATTTTTTACAGAAGAGTGCAATTGAGTTGATTCTTTTTTCAAAAGATTAATAGATACTCACGTCCACCAATTTATTTCATAATTTTTTGAGTAGCAGAAGTATGGTTTCTGTTCAGATCATTACAGACTGTCCTGTTTCTAACAGATTCTGTTTTCATTGCATAGTTTGCTTGTTTTCTAGTTTCTATGGCTTGTATTTCTCAATATAAATTGTAGAAATGATAGGGTACAGTATGCATTGTGGGAGAAAAATTATGAACCTTGTCTTTGATAGTACAAAAGTGAATGGTTTACTCTTTATCATACTAACCTATCTCACGAAGTTCCGTTAAGTTTTGTGTGATTGAAGTTTTCAAGCTTTGGGTGAGATATCAATATGGGGAGAATAAGGAGAGGAAAGACCCTAATATTGGGGATGCCCAAGGCACCCCAAGGTAATATTCAAGTAAGACTCAAGCACCTAAGCTTGGGGATGCCCCGGAAGGCATCTCCTCTTTCGTCTTCAAAACTATCGGTATACCCTACTCGGAGCTATATTTTTATTCGTCACATGATATGTGTTTTGCTTGGAGAGTATTTTCAATTTTACTTGCTATTTGAATAAAATATTTGGATCTGAAATCTTGAATGAAAAAGAATCCTCCCATGGCTATTTAATTATTTGAATACTCAGTATTCTTCACTTATATCTTTTTCGAGTAGTTTGTCATTTACTCACGTGCTTCACATATATCCTATGAGTAAATGGTTGAATGAATTGAATATAATAAATCTGAATTTATATACGTTTCATATGCTTACAACATGGGGAGTAATTACTTCACACATAATAAGTATAGGTAGTAAACTTATTGGAAGTTAGCAAACGCAGAATTTGTCACATGAACAATTCATGAAAAAATATTGAAGGAAGAGAGATTTCACATATAAGTATACTATCTTGGACATCTTTTGCAATTGTGAGCACTCTTAAAATATGACATGCTAAAAGGTTGATGTTGGACAAGGAAGAAAACTTAATGGGTTATGTTTTCCTATATCCAAAATGTTATATTGTCTTGGATCATCCAACATGTTGAGCTTGCCTTTCCCTCTCATGCTAGCCAAATTCTTTGCACCAAGTAGAGATACTACTTGTGCTTCCAAACATTCCTTAAACCAGTTTTGCCATGAGAGTCCACCATACCTACCTATGGATTGAGTAAGATCATTCAAGTAAGTTGTCATCGGTGCATGCAATAAAAATTGCTCTCTAAATATGTATGATCTATTAGTGCGAAGAAAATAAGCTTTATACGAACTTGTGATAGGGAAGAAATAAAAGGACGGACTGCATAATAAAGGTCTTTATCACAAGAGGCAATATAAAGTGACGTTCTTTTGCATTAAGATTTTGTGCATTCAACCATAAAAGCGCATGACAACCTCTGCTTCCCTCTCGGAAGGGCCTATCTTTTACTTTTACCTTCTACCCTTATACAAGAGTCACGGTGATCATTACCTTTCCTTTTTACACTTTTTCCTTTGGCAAGCACTTTGTGTTGGAGCGATCCGGATATATATATATATCCACTTGGATGTAGGTTTTCATAAATTATTATTGTTGACATTACCCTTGAGGTAAAAGGTTGGGAGGCGAAACTATAAGCCCCTATCTTTCTCTATGTCCGATTAAAACTTTAAACCCATAAATATCATGTGAGTGTTAGAAATTCTGAAAGATTAAATGATAGTTGAGTATGTGGAGTTTGCTGAACCAAAGCTCTTACATAGACCCTTCCCGAAAATAAGATGAATTGCAATTGTTTGATGACTAAGAGCATGGTCTGTTAGTTTTCAAGAAAGTTTATGATCTATACTTTAACATGTGAATAGCTTGTTACTTGATCATGAGAAGTTTCATGAGTTGAGCTATTGTTATGATATATAATGATGCTAGAAAAAGTGATTGGAACTATCATTGATGAAACTTATGCACTTGCTAGCATTCACACTTCATAAATTATTTCTTTTATCATTTACCTACTCGAGAATGAGCAGGAATTAAGCTTGGGGATGTTGATACGTCTCTAAGGTATCTATAATTTATGAAGTATTCATGCTATTATATTATCCATCTTAGATGTTTGATATGGATTTATATGCTATTTTATATGATTTTTGGGACTAACCTATTAACCTAAGCCCTGTGCCAGCTTTTGTTTTCCCCTTGTTTTTGAGTATTGTAGAAAAGGAATACCAAACGAAGTCCAATTGACGTGCCAATTTTTGATTATTTTTTATGGACCAAAAGAAACCCCCGGAGTAAAAGAGTTGGGCTAGAAGAGTCCCGAGCCATCCATGAGGGTGGGGGCGCGCCCCATCCCCTTGGCGTGGGCCCCTATCTCGTGGACGACTCGGAGACCCCCCCTGACGTGAAACCGACGCCAAAAAAATCCTATAAATACAGAAACCCCCGGAAAATAACCTAGATCAGAAGTTCCGCCACCGCAATCCTCTGTAGCCACGAGAAATCAATCTAGGCCCTCTCTGGCACCCTGCCGGAGGGGGCCATCATCACCGGAGGCTATGGATGAGGATCCAGGAGGGGCCATCATCACCATGAAGGCTAAGGACCAGAGGGAGAACCTCTCCCCATCCAGGGGGAGGCCATGGAGGAGGATGAACAAGGGGCAGAACCTCTCCTCTCTCTCGGTGGCACCGGAGTGCCATCTGGAGGGGAATCATCGCCACAGTGATCATCTTCATCAACATCACCATCATCATCACCATCCTCATCTCTTTTATGTGATCCACTCTCCCGCACCCCACTGTAATCCCTACTTGAACATGGTGCTTTATGCCACATATTATGATCCAATGATGTGTTGCCATCCAATGATGTTTTGAGTAGATATCCTTTGTCTTTGGGTTCATTGATGATCTAGATTGGTATGAGTTGTATGTTTTATTTTGGTGATGTCCTATTGTGCCCTCCATGTCGCGCAAGCATGAGGGATTCCCGCTGTAGGGTGTTGCAATACGTTCATGATTCGCTTATAGTGGGTTGCTTGAGTGACAGAAGCATAAACCCGAGTAAGGGAGTTGTTGCGTATGGGATAAAGGGGACTTGATGCTTTAATGCTATGGTTGGGTTTTACCTTAATGATCCTTAGTAGTTGCTGATGCTTGCTAGAGTTCCAATCATAAGTGCATCTGATCCAAGAAGAGAAAGTATGTTAGCTTATGCCTCTCCCTCATATGAAATTGCAATGACGACCATCAGTCTTGTTAACTATTGCCTAGGACAATTCCGCACACCGATCCATCATTATTCCACACTCCCTATTTATAATACTTAAGTAATATATTCTAACTTTATGATAATAGCACCTACTTTTATATTTTAGCTCTCCTATACCATGCAAAGTTATCCTCTTCATACCCATAACGTAGTTTTATTTCTCGTTTCTAGTTGGAAGCAAACGTTCGGTGTACGTAGAGTCGTATCAGTGGCAGATAGTACTTGAGAGAATATTGGTCTTACCATTAGCTCCTTGTGGGTTCGACACTCCATATTTATCACTTCCACCTTTGTGAATTGCTACGATGATTCCCTGCACTTGGGGATTATCAGACCCCGCTGCCACGGGAGGGTAGGACAAAAGATGTCATGCAAGTTCTTTTCCATAAGCATGTATGACTATATTCAGAATACATGCCTACATTACATTGATGAACTGGAGCTAGTTCTGTGTCACCCTATGTTATAACTGTTGCATGAGGAATCGCATCTGACATAATTATCCATCACTGATCCAATGCCTACGAGCTTTTCACATATGATCTTTGCTTAGTTACTTTTCCATTGCTACTATTACAATCACTACAAAACCAATACTTTTACTTTTTCCACCGTTGTCGTTACTTCCATATTACTTTGCTACTAAATATTTTGCTGCCGATATTAAGTCTTTCAGGTGCGGTTGAATTGACAACTCAATTGTTAATACTTGAGAATATTCTTTGGCTCCCCTTGTGTCGAATCAATAAATTTGGGTTGAATACTCTACCCTCTAAAACTGTTGCGATCCCCTATACTTGTGGGTTATCAAGACTATTTTCTGGCGCCATTGTCGGGGAGCATAGCTCTATTCTTTCAGTCACTTGGGATTTATATCTGTTGATCACTATGAGGAACTTGAAAGATGAAAGAACCAAGATTTTTCCCTCAACTAAGAGGGGAGGTAAGGAACTGCCATCTAGCTCTGCACTTGATTCACCTTCTGTTATGAGTAAACTCGCGGCACCTACTCCTGCTATTCATTCTGATATGTCGCATGTTATTGATGATGCCACTTCTGCTTTGCATGATGCTTATGATGAAACTACGTCTATGCTTAATAATACTGTGCCACTAGGTGAATTTCTTGATGAACAACTTGCTAGGGTTAGAGAGAATGAATTTATTGAAACTGATAATATTGATGAAAGTGATGATGAAGATTCTCCCCCTAGATATGAATTGCCTGATGTGCCTGAGGGTTATGTTATGGATGAAGAAACTCCTAGAGATCTTTTAGCTTGCAAAGATAGATATGATCTTAAGAAACTATTAGCTAAACTGAAAGAAAAGTCTTTGAATGCTAGAATGAAATATGAACCTGCTTTTGCTACTTCACCTATCTGTATTTCTGATAAGGATTATGATTTCCCTGTCGATCCTAAGTTAATTACTTTAGTTGAATTTGAACCTTTTTATGGCTATGAATCTGAAACTGTTGTGGCACATCTTACTAAATTAAATGATATAGCCACCTTGTTCACTAATGAGGAAAAAATTCGTTACTACTATATCCTTAAGTTACTTCTGTTCTCATTAAAGGGTGATGCTAAAACATGGTTTAATTCTCTTGATCGTGGTTGTGTGCGTAGTCCCCAGGATATGATTTATTACTTCTCTGCTAAATATTTCCCCGCTCATAAGAAAAAAGCTGCCTTAAGGGAAATATATAACTTTGTGCAAATTGAAGAAGAGAGTCGGGAGGCTTCTCCGATTACTTAATGATTTGCCTGATCATCCTCTCAAGAAAATGGAATACTTGATATCTTTTATAATGGACTAACCGATGCTTCTAGAGACCACCTGGATAGTTGTGTTGGTTGTGTTTTCAGGGAAAGAACTGTTGATCAAGCTAAATTGCTATTGAATAATATGTTGAGTAATGATAATGATTGGACACTTCCTGAACCAACTCCTAAGCCAACTCTGAAGAAAAGGGGTATTCTATTTGTTAGTCCTGAAGATATGCAAGAGGCAAAGAAATCTATGAAAGAAAAAGGTATTAAAGCTGAAGATGTTAAGAATTTACCACCTATTGAAGAAATACATGGTCTTGATAACCCGACACAGATAGTAAAGGTAAATTCTCTCATAGATTTAATAAGGTTGAAATCCCATCTACTAAGTTTGCTAGCCAATGCTTGGATGAGTTTGATAATTTTATTGTTAAACAAGAAAACTTCAATGCTTATGTTGGTAGACAATTGAAATGTAATGCTTATATGATTGAACACTTGAGTGATTATATGTCTAGAGTTAAAGGTGAACTTAAACTTATTAGTAAACATGCTTCTATGGTTACCACTCAAGTAGAACAAGTGCTTAAAGCTCAGAATGATTTGCTCAATGAATTAGATAATAAGAAAAATGAAAATGTTGTTAGAGTTGTGACTAGAGGGGGTAAAATGACTCAGGAACTGTTGTATCCTGAGGGCCACCCTAAGAGAATTAAGCAAGATTCTCAAAGAACTAATGTTGATGCACCTAGTTCTTCTAAGAAGAAGAAAAAGAAAAATGATAGGACTTTGCATGCTTCTAGTGAACCTATTGCCGCCACACCTGAGAATCATAATGATATTTATATTTTTGATGCTGAAACACAATCTGGTAATGAACATGAACCTAGTGATAATATTAATGATGATGTTCATGTTGATGCTCAACCTAGCAATAACAATGATGTAGAGATTGAACCTGATGTTGATCTTGATAACCCACAATCAAAGAATCAACGCTATGATAAGAGAGACTTCGTTGCTAGAAAGCACGGTAAAGAAAGAGAACCATGGGTTCAGAAACCCATGCCTTTTAAGGGTGGAATACCAAAGAAACTAGGAGATCCAGGAGTACCAACTATACCTTGCTCCATTGAAAGAAACTATGTTAAAACTGCTTTATGTGATCTTGGAGCCGGTGTTAGTATTATGCCTCTCTCTTTATATCGTAGACTTGATTTGAATAAGTTGACACCTACTAAAATATCTTTGCAAATGGCTGTTAAATCAACTGCTATACCTGTCGGTATTTGTGAGGATGTGCCTGTTGTGGTTGCAAACATTACTATTTTAACGGACTTTGTTGTTCTTGATATTCCTGAGGACGATAGTATGTCTATTATTCTTGGTAGACCCTTTTTGAATACTGCAGGGGTTGTTATTGATTGCAACAAAGGCAATGTCACTTTTCATGTTAATGGTAATGAGCATGCGGTACACTTTCTGAGGAAACAACCTCAAGTCCACAGTATAAATTCTATTGGAAAAACTTCAACAATTACTATTGGAGGTTTTGAATTCCCTCTTCCTACTGTCAAGAAGAAATACGATATTCTTATTGTTGGGGATGTGCATATTCCCGTTGAGGTAACTTAGTGTTATTCGAAAATTCTCCGGTTTCATATTATTCGAAAAGAGTTTGTTAACAAGACTTGATCAACCTTGTTAGTGGATTTATTTTGATGAGCATGAGATGGATGAAGTTAGAAAGCACAACCTCTGTACCCTCCTTTTCCTTTCTGTTATTTAGATTAAATAAAGCAAAAATAGTATTTTCTGTCTGTTTTCTGAATTATCCTTGCAATAAAAAATACCCCAAAAATAAAAGTTCTCCAAATGCCCTGAAAATTTTATATGATTTTTTCTAGAATATTTAAGAATTATTGGCACTGAGAACACACCTGGAGGCCACACCACCTGGCCATGAGGGTCCAGGGCGCGCCCCCTGCCTCGTGGACCCCACGTGGGCCCCCTCCACTTATTCTTGCACCCACACACTTCGTCATCCTCTAGAAAAAATCATCCACCAGCTCAAACCCGAGTTCTAGCTCATCTTGCTGCCATTTTCGATCTCCTTGCTCAAAGCTCCATTCACAAAACTGCTTTGGGGGATCGTTCTTCGGTATGTCACTCCTCCAATGGTCCAATTAGTTTTTTCTAGTGCTTTATTTATTTCAAATTTTTGCTGCTTAGGTGACCCTGTTCTTGAGTTTTCATGTCAAATTTATGTGGTCAAAAGTAGTTTTAATGCATGATATGGCCGCTAGTCACTTCTAGGAGTAGTTGCTATCAATCTTGTTGAGTTCTGTTCATTTTTATTTTGAGTTACTAAAAATTTCAGAAATTTTTTAGAGGAAGAAAAATGTTCAGGAAAATGTACCAAGGTGGTTCCTCAAGGAAGCACAGACCTAGCCTTGCGATACGTGAGCCGGACGATGAACCACCGAGGGAGGCTCAAGTACGGTCTTGTGAATGGCCGTCAGAGGAGTTCATGGTCCAGGCAGGCATCAAGGATGAATTTGACGCGTATGTGCGTAACACTGATCTTGAGAGCTTCGTGTCAGATAAGTGTAGGCAATACCTCTATCTAACTAATTCATTTGTGAGAAGGTTTAAATTTACATCCTCGCGCAATTCTCCCATTGTTTTATTTGATCTTTATGATAAATCATATACCATGGACCTAGAAGATTTTAATACTGCTTGTAAACTCCCGCACTGGGCAATGTTAGTGAACCTCGCAAATCTGAATATAAAGACTTTCTTGCTAGTATTATTGTGGGGGAATCTAGGGAAATAACACAAGCTACCATAGGGAGCATTCATTTCCCTTCCATACATTATTTTGCTCTCTTCATTGGTAGATGCATTAACGGGAAAGATGAGGCTTGTCACATGTGCATTCCAGATCTTAGTGTCCTTAAAAGTGCGGTATTAGGTGATCAACAATATAACTTGGGGGCTATTGTTGCACGTAGGTTGCATCACAACAGTATAAGTGGAGATTTGTTTGGTGGAATTTATGCAACTCGTGTATCTAACTATCTTGATATACCCATACATGGAAATGATATTGAGTTGCCTCCTGCTTATCTAGATTATGAGGCTACGGTTCACCACCAGTTTCTTGAGAGGAACGATCAGTTCCTCCGGTACCGACTAATCTTTGACAAACGGCGCACCATCCATGTTGCTCTCCCTGCTCCTACTTTCTTTGACTTTCATGCAAAAAGGAGATATGTTATAACCAGGGAGGAGGCGAACGAGTACGAGAGGAGGACGGAGGCAGCTCACCTCCAAGCTGTAACTCATCAGGAAGTAGCAGCTGCATCTAAGTATGACCCCAGTTACAACTTTGGATATCCACCAGGCCAGCCATGGCCATAGACCAACTAGGGCCAAAAGCCTAAGCTTGGGGGAGTACGTATTTCTCACCGACATTACATTCATGTTCACACACTCATTCCAGTTGTCGGTGCTCATACTTTTTCATTGTACTATCCATGCTAGTTTAATTTCTTTTTAAGCTTTCTTCTTGCGTGTTTGAAAAACCTTAATAATAACAAAAAAATTAGTTGTAGCTTTTAGCTAGTTTACTTTCCATGCTTGTAGTAGTAGTAATTAAAAAGAAAACCCAAAAATATTTCTCGTTCTTCTTTTGCTTGTTGGGAGCTTTTCCGTGTAAATATTTTTGTTTCTTTTCTTTTCTTTGGGGGTCGAGAGGAGAAGACCATGATGAAAATGTTGAGTGGCTCTCATATGCATTGTTATGGATCTAACAAAGAGCCCATGTTAGCTTGTCTTCTCCCTTGTATTGAATGCTTGCAGATTCCAGCTTAGTCCAATGCACGTGCACTATTATTATTATCCACACCGTTTGGTCATGCAAGTGAAAGGCAATAATGACGATATATGATCAACTGATTGAGATGAGAAAAGCTGGTATGAACTTATGAACTCGACCTATCTTGTTTTTGTAAATATGATTAGTTCATCGTTCCTAATTCAACCTATTGTGAATGAAACATGTTTGCAATGACAATTACAGATTATAGTTGCTCATGCCATGCTTGATTTGCTAGGAGTTTATAATGGTTTACCTTGCGTACCAACATGCTATTAAAATGGTTGTGATCTGGTATGATAGGGTGGTATTCTCCTTTGAACGATTCGAGTGGCTTGACTTGGCACATGTTCACACATGTAGTTGAAACAAAATCAACATAGCCTCCAAGATATTTATGTTCATGGTGAATTATATCCTACTCATGCTTGCATTCAGTGTTGATTAATTTTAATGCATGTTCATGATTGTTGTCGCTCTCTAGCTGGTCACTTCCCAGTCTCTTTCTAGCCTTCACTTGTACTAAGCGGGAATACTGCTTGTGCATCCACTTCCATAAACCCCAAAAGTTATTCCATATGAGTCCACCATACCTTCCTATATGCGGTATCTACCTGCCGTTCCAAGTAAATTTGTATGTGCCAAACTCTAAACCTTCAAATGAAATCCTGCTTTGTATGCTCGAATAGCTCATGTATCAACTAGGGTTGTCTATATCTTCCATTCTAGGTGGGTTATTCTCACGAGGAGTGGACTCCGCTCCTCATTCACGAGAAAATGGCTGGTAACCGGGATGCCCAGTCCCATGCTTAAATTAAAATAATTGCAAACAAAACTCCCCCAGGAATGTTGTTAGTTGGAGGGACCCGTTGTTTCGGACAAGCCATGGATTGATGTTTGTTGGTGGTGGGGGAGTATAAACTTTACCATTCTGTTTGGGAACCGTGTATAATGTGTGTAGCATGGAAGATATCGAGATCTCTCGGTTGTTATGTTGACAATGAAAGTATATCACTCAAAATATTATTCATCTCTGTTTCAAAAATCGAGCTCTGACACCTATACAAATCCCTGCTTCCCTCTGCGAAGGGTCTATCTATTTACTTTTATATTGAGTCATCATCCTCTTATTAAAAAGCACCAGTTGGAGAGCACCGTTGTCATTTGCATGTATTACTATTAGTTTACATTGAGTATGATTGTGACTGGATCTCTTTTACCATGAATTACAATGTTTAGTCAGTCCTTGATCTTCATAGGTGCTCTACATTTATGTTTTGTGGTATCAGAAAGGGCTAGCGAGACACCATCTTGTTATATCATATTATGATTGTTTTGAGAAAGTGTTGTCATTCGAGATTTACTATTATTGCTCGCTAGTTGATTATGCCATTGATATGAGTAAACATGAGACCTAAATGCTATTGTGAATATGGTTAGTTCATAATATTTGCCGAAAACTTGAATGCTGGCTTTACATACTTACAACAACAAGATCAAACAGAGTTTGTAAAAGTTTTTCTTTATCACTTTCAGTTTGTCAACTGGATTGCTTGAGGACAAGCAAAGGTTTAAGCCTGGGGGAGCTGATACATCTCCATCGTATCTACTTTTCCAAACACTTTTGACCTTGTTTTGGACTGTAACTTGCATGATTTGGATGGAACTAACCCGGACTGACATTATTTTTAGCAGAATTGCCATGGTGTTATTTTTGTGCAGAAATAAAAGTTCTCAGAATGATCTGAAACTTCACGGAGAATATTTTTGGAATTTATAAAAAATACTAGCGAAAGAATCAACACCAGGGGGCCCACACCCTGTCCACGAGGGTGGGGGCGCGCCCAGCCCCCTAGGGTGCGCCCCCTGTCTCGTGGGCCCCCTGAGGCTCCACCGACCTCAACTCCAACTCTATATATTCATGTTCGGGGAGAAAAAAATTAGGGAGAAGGATTCATCACGTTTTACGATACGGAGCCACCGCCAAGCCCTAATCTCTCTCGGAGGGCTGATCTGGAGTCCGTTCGGGGCTCCGGAAAGGGGAATACGTCGCCATCGTCATCATCAACCTTCCTCCATCACCAATTTCATGATGTTCATCGTCGTGCGTGAGTAATTCCATCATAGACTCGCTGGACAGTGATGGGTTGGATGAGATTTATCATGTAATCGAGTTAGTTTTGTTAGGGTTTGATCCCTGGTATCCATTATGTGTGAGATTGATGTTGCTATGACTTTGCTATGCTTAATGCTTGTCATTAGGGCCCGAGTGCCATGATTTCACATCTGAACCTATGTGTTATGATCCTATTTTGCAAGTCAATAGTCACCTACTATGTGTTATGATCCAGTAACCCCGAAGTGACAATAATCAGGACCACTCTCGGTGATGACTATAGTTTGAGGAGTTCATGTATTCACTAAGTGTTAATGCTTTGGTCCGATACTCTATTAATAGGAGGCCTTAATATCCCTTAGTTTCCAATAGGACCCCACTGCCACGCGAGGGTAGGACAAAAGATGCCATGCAAGTTCTTTTCCATAAGAACGTATGACTATATTCGGAATACATGCCTACATTACATTGATGAACTGGAGCTAGTTCTGTGTCACCCTATGTTATAACTGTTGCATGAGGAATCGCATCCGACATAATTATCCATCACTGATCCAATGCATATGAGCTTTTCACATATTGATCTTTGCTTAGTTACTTTTTCATTGCTACTGTTACAATCACTACAAAACCAATATTGTTACTTTTGCCACCGTTACCGTTACTTCCATATTACTTTGCTACTAAATATCTTGCTGCAGACATTAAGTCTTTCAGGTGCGGTTGAATTGAAAACTCAACTGTTAATACTTGAGAATATTCGTTGGCTCCCCTTGTGTCGAATCAATGAATTTGGGTTGAATACTCTACCCTCGAAAACGGTTGTGATCCCCTATACTTGTGGGTTATCACAAAGCATCAAATATTTTATCACATTTAGCAATGTTAAAAGTAAACTTCATCTCTTCGTCATGGTTCTTATGAATCGGTTTCCGATCATTGCAGATAAATGGTTTGTCCTTAGAGGTCCAAAAAAATTCAGTAGCATAAATATCACCCTCATCGTTCGAGTGCTCACTATCATACTCAACCATATTCATCTTAGGACGATCAGTTTTATACCTATGCACCTCTTTAAGATCTTTGCTTCGGCTTTCTTGAGCCAAAGCCCTTTGTAAGACTTGGTTGATACTTGAAAACTCATAGCATTACAACTTTTCTTTAATGTGAGTTCTTAAACCACTAAGCACGAGATCAGCCAAGTCTCTCTCAGTTATCACCAAACTATAGCACCAGTTTTTTGTATCTCTAAATCTTTTGACATGATCGAAAACTGATTCATCATGCTTTTGCTTAACCAATGTCGGATGGGATAGTTTAAGCTCATTGTCACCACTGTAGAAGTGGTCATGAAACTTTTGCTCCAGGTGAAACCATATACTAACACGAGAAAGCAGTATCGGTTAATGATAAAGGAAAATAGCGTACTTTCCACTCGTCTCGTGAACTTGCCTCACCTAATTGCGCCATGTACTAACTAACATGCTCCCATGTAGTCTTTGTTCCCTCTCCGCTAAATCTAACAAAAATCTGGAACTTTATATCCGTGAGGACATGGCACGACATAAAATTTTTCTAGATATGGTTTCCTGGAAATTCGTGGTTTAGGTAGCTCAGTCCCACAATGCTTTCGGAGCACCCTAGACATCTCCTCTATGACATTAGCCAAAATATCACTCGTATTGAGCGGCGTTGCGTGTGGTTGTGGTGCATGGTGAATATGATTTCTAATAGCTGGTGACGTGTATGTTGTACCATAGTTCGGCAACAATCCACTTGGACTTGCCGAACCGTAACCTAGCAACATAGTTGGATTCAGTGAACTTGGTATGTACATGGCAGGACTAAAGGGTGGAGCAACAAGTTGGTTCGTCTGACTGGGATAAGAATTCAATGGCACGGGGGACGCCGATGAAATAGGTAAAGTTGGACTAAAGTTTTCTATGCCAGCAGACATACTACCACTACCACTAGATGATTGAGGAGTATTTTTTTTAGCAGTATTATTGTCTATGATAGCTTGGTAAATAAGATCATTATTCTGAGCAATAAGAGTAGTAATTTCATCCGACTGTTCAGGAGAGAAGATTTTGCTTACAGCCGGCTCTACCTGCTCGTTGTGAAGAGTAGGAAACTTGATTTCTTCAATTGAAGTAATGTTGCCTTGGCGATCCTTTTTGAACAAAGCAAGGAACTCCTGCATCTCCTTCTCTTCACGCGTCTTCTTATACTCCGCATAAGCTTGGCGATGGTGTGCCGATAATTCCTCAAAATTGGACTTGATAGTGTTATCGGCATCCACTTCAGATGGCTTGGGAATATCGACCATGATGGATGATAATGATTGCTCTTTGATTCCTAGTGGAGTCGCCAAAAAGTGTGTTCGCACACGAACACGTCACCGTGCATCCTTGGCGTCGAGCGCGATACGCAAGACACATCGCCGAAGGAGGCTCGCCGGAAGCGCGATACGCAAGACAATCCGACGGGCGCTTTTGAAGACCCGAAACCCCACGCGGCCAGGAGAGACCCCGTCTGGATGCATGGCGGTGATGGGCTGCCCTAGGTCGGTTCGCCCGCCCCTAGGACTTCGTAGATCGAAGCTCTCTAAAGCGAAGAACACCGACGAACGAGAAGCAGAAAACTAGGGTAGGAGATAAAAATTTGTAGATGGGTTTTGCGACTGTGTGTTGTGTTTTCAATCGGCCGTCACCGCTCAAGTATGTAAGAGGCGGATGGACTTCCCGTGCAAGGAAAGGTTAGAATTCACGTTCAAAACCCTAGTTTGGGTCCAACTCGAAATCCGAACTTTCCAAAACTGTTTGGTTTACAACTTGGCTGCACCTTGTGGGTCACTTTTGAGGCAGTAAACAACCTCCGATGAGAATGCATCAAAGGCATGTTTATTCGTTTTGACGAGACGAACAACTTTCGTGTTGAACGTTTTCCGATTAGAGGCCATCTTCAGGGCCAAATTTCTCGCGCAAAACATGTAATTATTCAAGCAACTCATCAGACATACTCACATACGTGCCTAGTCCCAGGCGTCATATTTTGCCCACTGCAGGATTAGGCTGTGCGGGCTCTAACTTTTGCATACGGCCTTGGATTAAGACGATATTTATATCAAAGTCGATCATTTCGACGGACGAATACAATTCGCGTAGATCAGTTTTTCCATATGAGGCCGTCTTGGGGACGTAATCAGCCGAACAGTGTTCTGGATACAAAACCTCAGTACTTCGAATACAACTTCGGCCTTAGAGATGAGCTATAGTCTAAATATCAAAGTTTTTTCTTTTGACGATACGGAACTTTCTCACTTTGAGCATTTTTTTATTTGAGGCTTCCTTAATTATGTTTTTGATCATGCCAAAATCTGGTATCAATAGAGACCGCGTTGGATGACAAACTGCGTTCAGATAGCACGGTGCAGACGGGTCAGCTTTGGAGATGCCCTGACGGTTCCTCTTCATCGATCGTGATGAAACGAAAGGCATGGAAGCACGGCACAGAGCTTGGGCGGAAACCAGGAGAAGTGTGTTTGCTAGGCGTGAGGCTTTACAGTTACGTGCAGAGCCTTTTTCTTCTCCGAAGCAAAGGAAGCGTGCGTACGTACGTGTTGTTTCCTCTGCTGTCGTGTAGAGGACACTCTGGAAACATCCTTTATTTTCTTTGTCGAAAAGGGAGGAATGAGTCGAGCAGAGCTCATCCTCGCGAGTACCGACACTACTACCTTTGCTTACGGAAAGGTGGACCAAGGATTCTCGCACTGCCGGCCGTAGCGTATACCACCACCTGAATACGATCGATCGTACGCGGTTGCAGTCCCCTAAACTGTCTGGAGTTTTGACCGCTCAGTACGGTTGGGGCCGTGTTCAAATTGTACTGGATAGTGCAGAGGCCAAATGAAACAATGTTTTCTTACCGGTATGCTACCACGTACTACGGTACTGGTAGTGGAGTACTCGGAACAAAAGCAGGCAGGCAGCAACTCGACCGAAGAGGATGGAAGTAACTGCAGCAATCAAGGTGAAGGTGGCGATGCATAGCCTAGCTAAGCTGGTTCGCCGGTTCCTGCCTGCCTGCCTGCCTGCGGTGCGCGGCAAGGCAACCGTCCGCATCTGCTGGCTGCCTTGGCACCGCCGCGGCCCCACCCAAAAGCCGCCCCCGCCGGGGGGTGCAGGCGGGCAGGGTGGGTGCTCTCACGCACGCGCACGTGGCCGCACGTGCCCGGAGTCGTGAGCCGCACTGTTCTGTTCACCTCACTCGCCGGCGACCAAGGCGGGCAACAAGAGCTAGCTGCACGGGGGGCCAGCACAGCAAAAGCCCACGGGAACGCTCGCTCGCCACCCCGGCCGGCCACGGCGCATGCATGCATGTGAGCCGGGTCGACACCCCCCACTACGCTCGCCCGCTTCGCACGCCCCCTCCCGCTTAATTAACTCGCAGCGAATCTGTGCTCCTTGATCCCTCCCTCCCTCCTTCCATCCATCTCGCCCCGGCGGTGACGGACCTCTCTCATTAGCTTCGTAGATGATTTGTATATCGAGGCTAGAGGTAGAGGACAGGGGCCGTGGCATTGACCGCACAAGCTGCCAGCGCGCACGTCAGTACGTACGTACGTGCAGAAGATGCGCGCGTGAGCCCGGCTTTGATCCGTGCAATCCTGTCTTCCAATGCACAAGCCGAGTAGCAGACAGAAGCATTGTGCAGATGTGCAATGCTGGTGGTTTGCTAGCAAAATTACCGTGCACCGTCGCTGCTGCTGGCGGCCGAGGCGCAGGCGTTGGTGCTACCGAGGCCGGGGGCACATTCATGCTCCGGCGCCAGGGGCATATTCAGAGGAGGTGGTAATTCTTTGTCAAACCGGATGAATGAATTGACGCGACAGTAGCGTAAGCCCAGCACCCGATGGCAGGATAAACAAACGCTCATTCCAGCATCTGGATCGCCAACGCCTGCCTGCGTGTCTGGGATCACGAGGACGCAAAATATTGTACTCCGCGCTGCCGCGCTCCCGTCAGAGTTTCAGAGGCTCTCCCCGTCCCGCTCGTAGCAGCTCCAGTATTCTACTCTATCTATCTCGGGTTTCTCTATTGCCACCCCCATGTGAGCCACCGCGCGTCGCCGGGCGCCCTGCCGCCCCGATCGCCCGTTTTATACGCCCCTCCACTTGTCGCCGGCTGGTGGCGCCGAGCGGTGAGCGCCAACATGCCCTCGCACTTCCACTGCTGCCGAATTACTTCTCCCGCTCGCCAACGGCGCTGCACTTATTCAGTGTTCGTCCATTACGTGTACTACATGCGTACGGGCCAGCCGGTAAAACGCACGCGGTAACTTAGGCTTTCCAGGGCCGGTGGGCCGTGGTGGCCGTGCTATCTATAAGTAGTACTCCCTCCATTCTAAAATATAGTGTGCCCGCGTTTTCCGAGGTCCGATTTTGACCATAAATTTAACCAACGAGACCAACTGCGGCGGAAGAAAAAATTATATAATTGAAAACTTCTTTCGAATATGAATTCACTGATATAATTTTTGCTCCCGCCGCAATCGGTTTTGGTAGTTAAATTTACGGTCAAAATTGAAGCACGAGGATAGAGGAAGCACTACATTGTGGAATGGAGGGAGTGCTGAAATCTGAGATGGGCTCTAGGCCCATATTGCAATTTCTGAAAAATCTCTAAGGGCCCATGTGGGTTATATGGCACTAGGTGTGGTGGGAAGTTTAGTCCCACCCCGGAAGTGGAAGGAGAGTTGGAGTGGTTTATAAGGGTTTCTCTTCTACATGCTATTGGAGCTTGAGAAGAGAAGAGGCCCTCGCGCACTCCTCCTCCGCCGCCCGCCTCGTCACGACGCGCCGCGGGTTGCGGGATTGAGCCGAGCCGAGCTCACACCTACACGCTTATTTTTGCCAGTCACTAACGGAGAGTTTTCTGACAGCTGGGCCACGATCTGAGACGTCGGATCGTGGGCTGTCACGGACTCGGACGTGGGTCGAGCCCACGTCTCTCCACGCGGCTGCGCCTATAAGTATGCGGTGTCTCCTAACCCTAGCCGCCACGAACAGATCACATCTGCTCACGCGCACGCCCACCGTCGTTCCTTTGCTGCTGCTGCCGCCGGTGACTCCATCCCGTCCGCCACGTACACGGTCGACGGGAGAGCAGGTCTCCGAAACCACGCCCTTCTGGTTCCTGTACGGGGTGAGGGGCGAATAGGTTTTTGGGCAGCGATTACGCGACTGCTCGCTTCCGATCGTCTACTTCCTCTACGTCCGCGTCGCCTTCATCATCACCATGTCCACCGACGCCGACCGTGCCGCCGCCGAGAAAGCTGAAGCCGACAAGAAGGTCGCCGAGGACGCCGCTGCTGCCACCAAAGCCGCGGCCTCTGCGTGGCCTACTGGAGGGTATAACTCGTTTATCCCGCTCCTGATTATTTTCATATTAGCAGTACTAGCAGTATGTGTAGATTTGTCTACTGTTTGCTTAGTACGTGCATGTTTAGATCAGAGTCAGTACGTCATCAACTTAGTCAATGCCATGCTAGTGATTTACTCATGGATTAATTTAATCGAGAAATTGCCTATTTACTCAACAATCCAAAAACCTATTATGTGTAGGAATTTCTCGGCAAGTGGCTTTGCCGCTGCACTGAAACCGGATAAGTTTACCGGTACATACTTCAAGCGTTGGCAGACTAAGACCACGTTATGGCTCACGGCTATGAACGTGTTCTGGGTCACCGGTGTCTCCACGGGAACGATTGCTCCTGAACAGGAGAAGGCGTTCAAGGAGGCTACCGTTGTGTTTCTCGGAGCAGTTCTTAGCGTGATCGGAGATAAACTGGTCGACGCATATTTACATGTGCATGTCGCCAAGGACTTGTGGGAGGCGCTCGAATCTAAATTCGGGGCCGCCGATGCAGGGAGCGAGATGTATATTATAGAGCAGTTCCACGATTACAAGATGGTTGAAAACCGTCCTGTATTGGAGCAGGCTCATGAGATAATATGCATTGTTAAGGAACTTGAGCTTCTCAAGTGCGAGTTACCGGGCAAGTTTGTCGCGGGCTGCATAATCGCTAAGCTCCCTAATTCCTGGAGGAACTTTGCCACCACTCTGAAACATCAGAGGCGTGAATTCTCTGTGGAGGATGTCATTGGCCATCTGAGTGTTGAGCAGAATTCGAGGGCAAAAGACTCGCACGGAAAAGGGGCCGAAGGGACTTCTGTTGCCAACATGGTGAACCAGAAGAACTTCAACTCCCACAAGCCCAAGGGAAAGAACGGTGTCCAACACAATACCGACTTTAAGAAGAAGGGTAAGAAGACCTTCAAGAAGAACAAGAAGGACGAGGGCTGCTTTACTTGTGGTTCGGTTGAACATTGGGCCAACAAGTGCCCAAACAAGTACAAGAAGTCAGGACAGGACTCCAAGTCTGTCAACATGATTGTGGGCAACAATGAGAATGGTGCATCTGGGTACGGTAATTTATTTACTGTTTTTTCAGTGTTTCAACCCAACGATTGGTGGGTGGACACAGGTGCAGGTGTTCATGTGTGTGCTGACATTTCATTGTTCACTTCTTACCAGGTCACAGGTCACGGGTCCGTATTGATGGGGAATGGCGCGAGTGCTTCTGTTCATGGTGTTGGCACGGTCGATCTGAAGTTTACTTCGGGAAGGATCGTGCAGCTGAAGAACGTGCAGCATGTCCCCGCCATCAAGAAGAACCTCGTTAGTGGCTCCCTTCTATGTAGAGAAGGGTTTAAGTTGGTTTTCGAGTCTAATAAATTAGTTGTTACAAAATATGGACTCTTTGTTGGAAAAGGTTATGAGAGCGGAGGGATGTTCCGCCTTTCCCTCGCAGATTTTTGTAATAAAGTCGTGAACCATATTCATTCGAATGTTAATGAATCTGAAGTTTGGCATTCACGTCTTTGTCACATTAGTTTTGGTGTTATGACGCGGCTAGCCAAGTTGGATTTAATCCCGAGTTTCACTTTAGCCAAAGGTTCTAAGTGCCTTTCATGTGTGCAAGCTAAGCAACCTCGCAAGCCTCATAAGGCCGCGGAGGAGAGACACCTGGCACCATTAGAACTCATACATTCTGATCTTTGTGAGATGAATGGTGTGTTGACTAAAGGTGGAAAGAGATACTTCATGACATTGATAGATGATTCCACTAGATATTGCTATGTGTATCTGTTAAATACTAAAGATGAGGCTCTACACTACTTTAAAATCTATAAGGCAGAAGTTGAAAATCAACTTGAAAAGAAAATTAAACGAGTCCGGTCAGATCGTGGTGGAGAGTACTTCTCGAGTGAGTTTGATTCCTTCTGTGCGGAACACGGCATTATTCATGAGAGGACGCCTCCCTATTCACCCCAGTCAAACGGGGTTGCCGAGCGGAAAAACCGTACTCTAACTGATTTGGTTAACGCCATGTTAGATACATCGGGTTTATCCAAGGCATGGTGGGGGGAGGCTATATTGACGGCATGTCATGTCCTGAATAAAGTTCCGACAAAGGATAGTGAGATCACTCCCTATGAGAAATGGGCAAAGAGAAGGACGACACTCTCGTACTTGCGCACTTGGGGCTGTTTGGCGAAAGTCAACGTGCCGATCCCCAAAAAGCGTAAGCTTGGACATAAGACCGTGGACTGCATTAATTTGGGCTACGCTAAGAACAGCGTTGGCTATAGATTTCTAGTAGTGAAATCTGAGGTACCTGACCAGAAGATCGGTACAATTATGGAGTCTAAGGATGCTACATTCTTTGAGGATATTTTTCCTATGAGAGATATGCAAAGCACTTCTAGACAGGAATCTGAGGAGACTCCTGAACCTGCCATCCCTATGGAATATTATGAACAAACACATGATGAAAATCCCGAGGAGGATGACGAGGAAACCCTTGGTAGGGGCAAGAGACAAAGGACTGCAAAGACCTTTGGTGATGATTTCTTCGTGTACCTCGTGGATGATACTCCCACTTCTATTTCAGAAGCGTATGCCTCTCCAGAAGCTGACTACTGGAAGGATGCGGTCCGTAGCGAGATGGATTCCATCATGGCTAACGGGACATGGGAGATCACTGACCGTCCCTATGGTTGCAAACCACTGGGATGTAAGTGGGTGTTCAAAAAGAAGCTTAGGCCCGATGGTACGATTGAAAAGTACAAGGCTAGGCTTGTGGCCAAGGGCTATGACCAGCAAGAAGAGGAAGATTTCTTTGATACTTATTCACCTGTGGCTAGACTGACCACCATTCGAGTATTACTCTCGTTGGCGGCCTCACATGGTCTTCTCGTCCATCAGATGGATGTTAAGACGGCTTTTCTAAATGGAGAGCTAAAGGAGGAAATCTACATGCAACAGCCTGATGGCTTTGTGATAGATGGTCAGGAAAGAAAGGTGTGTAGGTTGATAAAATCTTTATATGGCCTGAAACAAGCACCTAAGCAATGGCATGATAAGTTTAATACAACTCTGACATCTGTTGGTTTCGTTGTTAATGAGGCTGACAAATGTGTATACTATCGCCATGGTGGGGGCGAAGGAGTTATACTGTGCTTGTATGTTGATGACATACTGATATTCGGAACAAACCTCAAAGTCATTGAGGAGGTCAAATCGTTTCTATCTCAGAACTTTGAGATGAAAGACCTTGGTGTGGCTGATGTTATCTTGAACATCAAGCTACTGAGAGATAATGAGGGTGGGATCACACTTCTGCAATCCCATTACGTTGAGAAGGTGTTGAGTCGTTTTGGATATTCGGACTGCACACCATCTCAAACACCATATGATCCTAGCGTATTGATTCGAAAGTCCAAAGGCATGGCTAAAGATCAATTGAGATACTCTCAAATCATTGGTTCACTGATGTACCTAGCGAGCGCAACGAGGCCTGACATCGCGTTTGCTGTGAGCAAACTGAGCCGGTTTGTTTCCAAACCGGGTGATGTACATTGGCATGCTGTTGAGAGAGTTATGCGCTATCTGAAAGGTACTATGAACTATGGACTTCACTATACCGGATACCCGTCGGTACTTGAAGGGTATAGTGATGCGAATTGGATCTCTGATGCTGATGAGATGAAGGCCACAACTGGGTATATGTTTACTCTTGGAGGTGGCGCTGTTTCCTGGAAGTCTTGCAAGCAAACGATCTTAACGAGATCGACAATGGAAGCAGAATTAACGGCATTAGACACATCTGGTGTTGAAGCGAGATGGCTTCGAGATCTTTTGATGGACTTGCCATTGGTTGATAAACCGGTTCCGGCTATCCTTATGAACTGTGACAATCAGACTGTCATCACCAAGGTGAAGAGTTCAAAGGACAACATGAAGTCCACCAAACACATAAGAATGAGATTAAAAGCTGTCAGAAAATTAAGAAACTCCGGAGTGATAGCGTTGGACTATGTCCATACGGCTAAGAATCTGGCAGATCCCTTTACAAAAGGGCTATCACGTGTTGTGATAGATAATGCATCGAGGGAGATGGGTATGAGACCCACATGAGTTGCCATGGTGGTAACCCAACCTATATGATCGGAGATCCCGTGAACTAGGACCTGGGAAAACAAGCCAGTGGTGAACTGAGGAGAGTAACTATACTAACCCACTCCGTTGGAGATGCAATACTCTCGATACTGTATGGTAGGATGACTACGGTCTCAATGTGTTCCAAAGCTTATAAAAGCAAGATGCTATCCTACAGAGCGATCTTTGGAGGAACACACCTATATGAGCCCGACTGCTGGTCACAGTCTATGAGATTGGGGTGATCTCTAGTAAGCTCATGAATAGGCCAGGAGTGTGACTTATATGCTCCACCCGAGGGGTCAGCCTTCGGCAGCCTAGTACTAGTAAGACATGTAGTGAAACTTCTTTACGCCAAACTGACAATTCAAGGCATAGTCCATTGTTCAGTTGTGAAGGAGTGTAGCCACTTGTTCTAGGTGAAGTTCAACCTTAACAGGTCTTTACTGAAACACTGGTATATCGAAACAGCAATTGGAACAGAGGACACAATGGGCCCTCGAGATCTGGTGGGGGATTGCTGAAATCTGAGATGGGCTCTAGGCCCATATTGCAATTTCTGAAAAATCTCTAAGGGCCCATGTGGGTTATATGGCACTAGGTGTGGTGGGAAGTTTAGTCCCACCCCGGAAGTGGAAGGAGAGTTGGAGTGGTTTATAAGGGTTTCTCTTCTACATGCTATTGGAGCTTGAGAAGAGAAGAGGCCCTCGCGCACTCCTCCTCCGCCGCCCGCCTCGCCACGCCACGCCTCGTCACGACGCGCCGCGGGTTGCGGGATTGAGCCGAGCCGAGCTCACACCTACGCGCTTATTTTTGCCAGTCACTAACGGAGAGTTTTCTGACAGCTGGGCCACGATCTGAGACGTCGGATCGTGGGCTGTCACGGACTCGGACGTGGGTCGAGCCCACGTCTCTCCACGCGGCTGCGCCTATAAGTATGCGGTGTCTCCTAACCCTAGCCGCCACGAACAGATCACATCTGCTCACGCGCACGCCCACCGTCGTTCCTTTGCTGCTGCTGCCGCCGGTGACTCCATCCCGTCCGCCACGCACACGGTCGATGGGAGAGCAGGTCTCCGAAACCACGCCCTTCTAGTTCCTGTACGGGGTGAGGGGCGAATAGGTTTTTGGGCAGCGATTACGCGACTGCTCGCTTCCGATCGTCTACTTCCTCTACGTCCGCGTCGCCTTCATCATCACCATGTCCACCGACGCCGACCGTGCCGCCGCCGAGAAAGCTGAAGCCGACAAGAAGGTCGCCGAGGACGCCGCTGCTGCCACCAAAGCCGCGGCCTCTGCGTGGCCTACTGGAGGGTATAACTCGTTTATCCCGCTCCTGATTATTTCCATATTAGCAGTACTAGCAGTATGTGTAGATTTGTCTACTGTTTGCTTAGTACGTGCATGTTTAGATCAGAGTCAGTACGTCATCAACTTAGTCAATGCCATGCTAGTGATTTACTCATGGATTAATTTAATCGAGAAATTGCCTATTTACTCAACAGGGAGTAGAGACAAATGAGTGCATACGCCAGCCAGCGTCGTTGGAGTACGGTGGCCTGCTTAGTTTCTGGCATTGTGCTGCCCTTCTGAGTTCTGACCTCTGACGGCAGTCAGTGTTGGTTACGGCGAGGTAAAACGACGCTTCACCAGGCCACTTGGCAATGGCAATCCAGGCGAGGTTGCAGCAGCGAGGGTGTGTGTGTGAATGACGCTGCTTATCCAGAAACCCACGGAAAGGTGGTACCCCGTGCGAGGTGCAGCCTGCAGCAGCGCAATGATGAACCCTAGTTACCCCCAACAGCACCACCACCAGGCAACGCCTACAGGCCAGGACCAAAGGAGGACGCTCTGATTGGATCCAACGAGCGAGAGGGCATCTTTTTTTCACGCGAGACTCTAACCTAATCATCCCGTGTGAGTTCCGACGGACGGACTGATGGAGCGATGGTGGGTGGGCAATGGCACTCTCGCCGCCTCCTCCCTCAGGTAACTTTGCTCGTTCGGTTGCGCACACAACATCTGTGACATGAGTGCACGCATGCCAGAGCGGAGGGAGCAGCCATGAGATTCATCCTTGCTTACCATCATACTCATACCATGCCAAAGCTATCTGCTGGACTGGAGATTTGCATGAATGGGAGTTATCTCGATCCAACAATTGGCCGAAAAGATTGTTTTCATATTCTAGCTAGGCGCAGAAAAAGAAGCAAAAATCGAAACGAAAAGTATTTGTATTACAAAATGCTAAGAAATAAAAGGACTCAACGCCCTAGAATTAGTTTCTGAGGGGTAATTAGGAGTGAACTAATCAAGCGGGAAACTGGGGAGGATCATGAACTAAATGGACACGAAAATTTCGAGCTCAACAAAAAGCACACGGGCTAACCAAACGGAAGCAGAGAGAAAACTGGGAAAATATAACTCCTAATAAGCAAACATTTGCAGTTCTTCCGATATTTCCGGCTCTTGGGGTTTTAGCTGCTTTTAATTATTATTTCTGGGCTAAACTGATCAGTTCTAACAGACTGACGACTCGTCTAGATGAGCTGCTGCCGGTAGTCTGCCGTCCCTAGGCGGTGGTGGATCAAGAAGTCGTCGCCGCCGCCGAGGATGGGCGGCGCCGCCGGCCCATCGAACAGCAGGTGGCTCTCCATGTGCATTATCCTCCCGACGCCGCCGGCGACCGCGTGCTGCTGGAGCTGCGACGGCTGGTGGTGGTGGTGCATCTCCCTCTGGCGGCGGAGCTCGAGCACCTTGCGGTGGGAGTTGGAGTGCCTCGACGTCACGAACGTCGGGCTCGCGGCCGGGCGGTACTCCGGCACCAGCCGCCCCGACTTGTAGCGCACCCCGCACGCGTTGCACAGCGTCTTGGGGCCCATGGGCCCCGTCCTCCACTGCGGCGTCTTGTCCGTCTCGCAGTGCAGGCACCGCCGACCTTCGTTGGCCGCCGCCGTGACGCCCGAAGGCGCTGTGGGCGCGCTCACCGACTGAGTCTGAGCCTGTGCCTGCGCCTGCGGCGGCACCTCCTTCTTCTTGGCCGGCTTGGAAGGCTTCTTGACATGGAACGCCTGGGCTGAGACGCCAGACTCCGCCGGCGAGATGGCCATGGACGCCGGGGACGGCGGGGAGGCCGGGGCCGGCGGGAGAACGAGCAGGCGGGACGACCAGTTGCCCGGCGCAACGCGGGAGCGCTTGCTACGGGCCTTGGCGGGGACGGGGCCCTCCGGCAGGAACACGCCGGGCTGCGCCGTGGCAGCGGTGGCCGCCGGAGCAGGCGGCCCGTTCGCCGAGGGGAAGCCGCCGGAGGGGATGCCAGAGATGAGCTGCAGCTTGTGTAGGTCCTCCGTGGCGAAGCTCTCCTCGCCCTCGCCCATGTAGTTGGACAGCCATTCCAGCTCCGCCAGCTGATCGTACTGCGCACAATTCACATCAAGTTTGATTAGCAACAGCTCATGCATGCGTGTTCAGTAATTTGCTTCGTTTCGAGAACTCCATAATTGTTAAGCTAAAAACTTGGAAAGCCACTCGAATTCTTGTGCGCATACGGAAGCGTCCAGCTAGCGCTGAACGCGAAAGCTGCTATTTTTGGTAGTGTGCAGTGCCGTTTACGCGTGGCAGCTGTTTCCTATTTCGGTTACTCTCTCTGCGAGAGAAAACTGCATTCATGCGTAATTGTGGAGGATATTTTTTGGAGCGGTTTAATTGCGGACTATTTATCGTGAAATCACTCTTAAATATCCGTATATGCATTTTTCCATGAATTTGCCTCGTGTAAATGGAAGAGATTAATAAGGACGGAAAAAACGTAAAGTCGTTCAGTTAATTAGCGGAGAAGAATTCCGACGAACAATTGATGATGCGATACGAAAAAGGAGCACAACAGAAGGATGGATGGAGAATTTACCGGCTCGCAGAGGCCGCCGGAGAAGTCGCCGTCGGCGAGGCCGGAGAAGGAGTTGCTGCAGCTGTCGAGGGCCGTGACGGTGGACGAGTCGGCCGACGCGTTCCCGAACCCGGCCTCCTGCTTGACGACGACTGCGGCGGCGGAGGCGGCGTTGGCCGGCAGGAACGGCGCGTCGCCCACCCCTTCCTCCTCCTCCTCCTCGTCGTCGCACGGCAGCGCGAGGAGGTCGTCGACGACGAAGAGGTCGGAGCCCTTCTTGTCGCGGGCGTAGTAGTCGGGCGCCGTGGCCTCCATGGCCGCCGCGAGAGCGGTGGACGCACGCAACGATTCTATCTGCGGCGCTGCGTTGCTCGGCGCTTTTTTGTTTGGTTTTGTACGTGGGCTGCGCGAGGGGGGCGGAGATAACGCGAGGGGGGCGAGAGGAGGAGTGCTGGTAGCAGGAGTAGTAGGGTTTAATTGGCGTGGAGCTGAGGAGGAGAGGTCAGCTGTAGGGAACGATTCTTAAGGAGTAAATAAAGCCAAGAGCAGCGAGAGCCACAGAGGCATGCACCACCAACAGTGCCCCCCGCCCCACCCTCCGGCCCCGCCCCCGCCCCCGGCCTAGCCAGCACCCTTTTTATCCGAGCAGTAAAACTTATCGGGTTCCAAAGTTACTTGGTAGTAATCCCAGGCCCAGCAACCTGTTTTACGGTTTATCCTCGGCTCCGCCAAGCATATTCTTTGCTGCCTGCGCCGCGCGCGTCGTGCGAGGCAGCCACTGCTGGCTACAACCGCGGCCCGCGGCTGGACTGGAGTTTCACGTCGCGTCTGGCGACGCAGGTGGATTTTGTGGGGTGCCGTCAGGTCACGTGGGGGTAATTCTCTCTCTTTGCTTCAGGGTTGATCGGGATTGCCGTTCGCCCGTCTCCTTGGAACCTGCTGCGAAGCTTCCTTTTTTCACCGTACGGGGAAGGTTTGCCGTCCAGAAAGAGGAGTTCAAATCGTAAGCTAGCTCGGAGGGTACTCGCGTCGCAAACTGCTCCGTTAGACCAGCGGCGGTTTTACTTGCCAACTCAACTGAACTTTGGGAAACGGTGAGCAAGAGGAAGTAGCAGGCTGTTATGAAATGAATGGATGGAAAGGGGAGGTTGTTATAGGAGGCTAGGTGGATACAAACTCTTGCTCTTGCAAGGCCTTTTCATCTTTGGAATGCAGGTAATTCGGCGAATTAAGGGCATCTCCACTTTCTAGGGCTTTTGGGGTACTTTGACGACATACCGCTTATGCAAGTTGGTCTTGACTCTCACCTGATGAGAAGGAAGTAGGATTTCTGTGTCCGCCGTCAAACCCTAAGGAGGAAACTATAGTGGTATTCGTGGTACTAGGCGATTTAACAGAGGGTTGAGAGATAACTATTAGTATAGGACAAGGGAGTTGGATGATGATAGATATAGGAACCCTAATTTCAGAGGTGAAGGCTTTGAGTAGAGGAATATTGATGGTGGAGTTAATAAGAATCAGGGTCCCAAGATCTTCAATGGTCTACTTTTGCTTAGGGGGCTACGCGGTCTGTCAATCAGATCTCTCAGGATCAGAGAGGTATTGGGGACACATGTATTTCTTCTCAGGTGTCTGTTGCTCATGATTTAGGATCAAACAATAAGATGATTCATGATCTGATGCAACAACAGTTGTGGTTCGGAGCGCCTCTTCCATGCTGCCAAGTTCTTCTAAGTCAGGGGGTGGGGTGTTAGATTCTGCTGGTGGTGAGAAAGGAAAGGGAGCTATGGATTCCTCTGCTGGTGGAAGTGCTGAGACTGCCTTTACTTCTGGGAAGATTGTTGGCAAGAGTAGTTTTTGAAGGAAATATGCCCTAGAGGCAATGATAAAGTTGTTATTTATATTTCCTTATATCATGGTAAATGTTTATTATTCATGCTAGAATTGTATTAACCGGAAACTTAGTACATGTGTGAATACATAGACAAAACAGAGTGTCCCTAGTATGCCTCTACTTGACTAGCTCGTTAATCAAAGATGGTTAAGTTTCATGACCATAGACATGTGTTGTCATTTGATGAACGGGATCACATCATTAGAGAATGATGTGATGGACAAGACCCATCCGTTAGCTTAGCATAAATGATCGTTTAGTTTTATTGCTATTGCTTTCATCATGACTTATACATGTTCCTCTGACTATGAGATTATGCAACTCCCGAATATCGAAGGAACACCTTTTGTGCTATCAAACGTCACAACGTAACTAGGTGATTATAAAGATGCTCTACAGGTGTCTCCGATGGTGTTTGTTGAGTTGGCATAGATCGAGATTATGATTTGTCACTCCGTGTATCGGAGAGGTATCTCTGAGCCCTCTCGGTAATGCACGTCACTATAAGCCTTGCAAGCAATGTGACTAATGAGTTAGTTGCGGGATGATGCATTATGAAATGAGTAAAGAGACTTGTCGGTAACGAGATTGAACTAGGTATGATGATACCGACGATCGAATCTCGGGAAAGTAGCATACCGATGACAAAGAGAACAACGTATATTGTTGTGCGGTTTGACCGATAAAGATCTTCGTAGAATATGTAGGAGCCAATATGAGCATCCAGGTTCCGCTATTGGTTATTGACCGGAGATGTGTCTCGGTCATGTCTACACAGTTCTCGAACTCGTAGGGTCCGCACGCTTAAAGTTCGATGACAATTTGTATTATGAGTTATTTGATTTGATGACCGAAGTTTGTTCAGAGTCCCGGATGAGATCACGGACATGACGAAGAGTCTCGAAGTGGTCGAGACGTAAAGATCGATATATTGGAAGGCTATATTCGGACATCGGAAAGGTTCTGAGTGGTTCGGGTATTTTTCGGAGTACCAGAGAGTTACGGGAATTCGCCGGGAGAAGTATTGGGCATTCATGGGCCTTAGTGGAAAGGAGAGAAGGGCCACAAGGGGAGGCCGCGCGCCCCCTCATGGGCTGGTCCGAATTGGACTAGGGAGGGGGCGGCGCCCCCCTCTTTCCTTCTCCCTCTCCTCTCCTTCCTTCTTCTCCTACTTGGGCTAGGAAAGGGGGAAACCTACTCCTAGTAGGAGTAGGAATCCCCCCTTTGGGCGCGCCCCTTGTGGGCGGTCCACCTCCTCCCCTCCTTTATATGCGGGGTAGGGGCACCCCATAGACACACAAGTTGATCTTTAGCCGTGGGCGGTGCCCCCCTCCACAGTTTTCCACCTCGGTCATATTGTCGTAGTGCTTAGGCGAAGCCCTGCGTCGGTAACTTTATCATCACCGTTAACACGCCGGCGTGCTGACGAAACTCACCCTCGGCCTCAACTGGATCAAGAGTACGAGGGACGTCTCCGAGCTGAACATGTGCAGATCACGGAGGTGCCGTGCGTTCGGTACTTGATCGGTTGGACCACAAAGACGTTCGACTACATCAATCGCGTTACTCAACGCTTCCGCTTTCGGTCTACGAGGGTACGTAGACACACCCTCCCCTCTTGTTGCTATGCATCTCCTAGATAGACCTTGTGTGATCGTAGGAATTTTTTTTTGAAATACTGCATTCCCCAACAGTGGTATCAGAGCCAGTTTTATGTGTAGATGTTATATGCACGAGTAGAACACAAAGGAGTTGTGGGCGTGGGTATATACATATTGCTTGTCGTCACTATTTGTTTCTTGATTCGGCGGTATTGTTGGATGAAGTGGCCCGGACCTACATTACATGACCGCGTTCATGAGACTGGTTCTACCGATGTGCTTTGCACACAGGTGGCTAGAGGGTGTCTGTTTCTCCAACTTTAGTTGAATCGGATTCAATGAACATGGTTCTTTCTGAAGATCAAAAGGCAATCACTATACCACCACTACAAAAAATACACTTCCATGATGATACGTGTTTGTCACAGTAGGTCACGTTTTCTGTCATGCATGTACATCCATGACAAATTTATGACAGAATCAAGATAGTCATACATGTGTTGTCGTAGAAGTGCTCCATGACATCACCAAAATTATCATCACGGAAGTGTCCACTTTCATGACGATAAATCGCGCGTCATGAAAGTGCTTTTGTTAAGGGTGACCGACACGTGACATCCACCGTAACGGAAGGCCGTTAAGCTATCGGGTCCGTTTTTGGATCTGATAACCCGTTAACAGCCCGGACCAATGGTGATTTTCCACGTGTAAAATTCTCATTGGCCGGAGGAAACACGTGTCTGCTCCTCGGTGTGCCAGATGTCGCCCGTCCATTGGAGGAGACATGCCTATGATACGTCGACATGTGGCAGGGCCCAACAGAGGCCCATATAGGTTCAAAAGGCCAGCCCAGTCAAAGGCCTGTACTAGCCCACTAGCCCAATAACGACCTATTTAATAAAGGCCCATTTATGGCCCGAAGCTAGATCTAGCCCGTTAATTGTTCGCCGAATATTTGGGCCCAATTATAGCCCAGTGAATTTTGGCCTGTTAGAGGCCCGATGTAGACATGGACCCATTTTAGCCTGGTGTGTCTTTCGGCCTGGGAATGGCTCGTGCTGCCCATGGGCCATATATAGTCCGACGCGTCATCGGGCCCACTAACGGCCCATGATAAAGGTGGCAATAGTTCAGCCCAACGTGACTTTGGGCCTGTTAAAGGCCTGTCGTATAATTCGGCCCGTTGATGCATGTACTAAGCTTTCAGCCTCTTAAAGGCCCATGATATCAGTGGGCCAACTAAGGTCCAAGATATGTTTCGTCCTGGTAATGGCCCGTCATATAACTGGCCCAAAAAAGGCCTGATCTACATTTCAGCCTACTGAAGGCCCGTCGACGACTAGTGAAAATTGAGGCCCAACATGCATTTCGGCCTGCTAAAGGCCCATGGTTTCTTCTGGGCCGTAACAGGCTAGTAGAATATTCTGCCTGTTAATGGCCCAACGCTACCTAGGATAATCTAAGCGCTGGGTCCACAGAAGGACCAACTAAAATTTGGGCCGAATATAGGCCGGAGTAAGTTGTGGGCCTGGCGCAAAGTGTGAAGGCCCCAATGGCCATTCGGGCCCAAGAAAGATGCAGGCCGGCCCAATTGTGGCCCGCTAAAAACCAGGCTCGTTAGAGGCGAATGTTTTGGCCCGGTCGACTACATCAGATTTTTTTCAAATAGCGAATGATGGCAGTAACTAGTAGGAATTAAGAACAAACCTACTCTATACAATAAAGAAATTACAACATAGTAACTTAGAATAAACCTACACTATACAATAAAGGATTTATGGTATATTACATCCACTGGGCATCGAAGTTCGCCACCAGTGATCATAAAGCGCAACGAAGAAGCAGATTACAAAAACTGGGCACCATTGCAGCGTAACAAAATAATACCGAGCCGAGACCACTTCCAAGATAGTTCAAGAAAGATTAGCCTTCCGCGGGAACTACTACGTAAGCTGCTGAGTAAGGCTGTGAGACCGGCCTAGCATGTCGGTCATAACTTTCAGATGTAGCTGTTTAGCAATGAGGTTCTCATTGGTCTTATTCGCAATCTTTCTTAGAGATAGGACTTCAAGTCAAAGTTGAGTTGCGGAATGCCTTTCTGCTAGAACTTGGGACTGAAGAAGTCTAACTGATTCAGACAGCGAATTATGTGTGCTTGTCTGACTGCTAGTCTCAAGTAACTTGAACACTGCATCAAGACAAGACTTTGGGGTTGTCTCGCTATCTTCAAGATGTTTTGCCTTCTTTGCTGCAATATATGTTGGGTTTGTCTCACAGCCTTCAGCAGACTTGTGCATGGCATCAGGCATATCACCCTGAAATAAGCAGAGAGATGACAGGTTTTCCACGTGTATAAACAAAGATGATAACTGTGCCGTCAATTCCATCCAATTTCAAATTAGAAAATAAAGAGTAAGTTCAAAATATCAATAGCATAATATGGCATTGTTCATAATGCGGGGAGCTTCACCACACTATTGGATTACCATGTCAACATAACAACCATAGATGAAGGGCAAAGACAATCATTGTATCTATTTTGGTTAATGTGCATGGCATGTTATTCATATCATCAGCCACATCAGTAAGATAAAATAGGAGACGACAAGGTGCATACGTGGGCTGCTTCACCACACACTGGATTATAGATCCACAAAAACAAGCATACACATAGGGAGTGTTGAGTAATGTGCATGGTATGAATAAGGAATTTGGTTTTACAAGTAAAACTTGGAACTTACGGTTCTTGCGAACATGCATTTTGATAGAAACAACAAACTAAACAGTAGTAAACGATGGAGAGTATGAGCAAATTAAACAACAGTTGAGGATAAAGGCTTTAGATGGACTGACTTACATTAACAGTTAACACCGGCTTTATAATGCCCTTCTCCATGTCAAATGAAGGATAACTCAAGAATTTTAGCACATAATCTTCTTCATAAGCATTGCCTGTACTCTACATTTTGTAGAGAGTAATTATAGATATGATAATTTTGGGAGTCCTGGATTAGGGGGTGTTCGGGTAGCCGGACTATACCTTCAGCCGGACTCCTGGACTATGAAGATACAAGATTGAAGACTTCGTCCCGTGTCCGGATGGGACTTTCCTTGGCGTGGAAGGCAAGCTTGGCGATGCGGATATTCAAGATCTCCTACCATTGTAACCGACTCTGTGTAACCCTAACCCTATCCGGTGTCTATATAAACCGGAGGGTTGTAGTCCGTAGGCAATCGACTCCATACACAACAATCATACCATAGGCTAGCTTCTAGGGTTTAGCCTCCTTGATCTCGTGGTAGATCTACTCTTGTACTACCCATATCATCAATATTAATCAAGCAGGAGTAGGGTATTACCTCCATCGAGAGGGCCCGAACCTGGGTAAAAAACATCGTGTCCCTTGTCTCCTGTTACCATCCGGCCTTGACGCACAGTTCGGGACCCCCTACCCGAGATCCGCCGGTTTTGACACCGACATTGGTGCTTTCGTTGAGGGTTCCTCTGTGTCGTCGCCTTTAGGCCCGATGGCTCCTTTGATCATCAACAACGATACAGTCCAGGGTGAGACTTTTCTCCCCGGACAGATCTTCATTCTCGGCGGCTTCGCTCTGCGGGCCAATCCGCTCGGCCACCTGGAGCAGATCGAAAGCTATGCCTCTGGCCATCAAGTCAAGTTTGGAAGCTTAAACTACACGGCTGACATCCTCGGAGACTTGATCTTCGACGGGCTCGAGCTACGGCCAAGTGCGCCGCACTATCTTGAGGGGCATGATCTAGCTCTGCCCCCGGACAGTGTCCTGGAGGCCGCACACGCATCGGTTCCGACCCCTAATTGGAGCCTATTGCGCCAATTGAGGATGAGCGGTTGGACGTCACCTCGGGGGCTGCGATCCCGAAAGCGATCGAGCCGAACGCTAGCCCCGCACTCTACACGACCCATGACTCCGAGGATCCGGACTCCTCCCCGGACTCCGAACCCCCCGCGCCCCTGCCAATCGAATCCAATGGGGCGCCGATAATGGAGTTCACCACCACAGACATCTTTCAGCATTCGCCTTTTGGCGATATCCTGAACTCTCTCAAGTCTCTCTCCTTATCAGGAGAGCCCTGGCCGAACTACGGTCAGCGAGGATGGGATACAGACGATGAAGAAATTCAAAGCCCACCCACCACCCACTTGGTAGCCACTTTCGACAATTTAAACGACGTGCTCAACTTCGACTTCGGAGACATCGACAGCATGGATGACGATGCAGGAGATACCGACGAACCAATGCCCATAGGGCATTGGACAGCCACCTCATCTCACGATGTGTACATGGTGGATACCCCTAAAGGAAGCGACAATGAGGAAAAAGGGGATGGGATGGGAGATCGACCCCCCAAAAAGCAATCAAAGCATCGGCGTAAACGCCGACCCAAGCCCCGCCTCGACAAAAACCCAGCCATAGAGCAGGACGAGCCGGTAGACGACGAGCAGGCCTTAGAGCGACTGTCCGAACAGGGCAACACGGATAGAGAAACCGAACATCCCTCCCCCGACGAAAACGGCATTCCGGACGACCTCACGCCGAATAAACCTATGGAGCAGAAGAATCTCCACGAAAGGCTCGTTGCAACTGCACGCAGCCTAAAGAAGCAGAAGCGGAAGCTAAAAACAGCGAAAGACGCACTCCGGATTAGATGGAGCAAAGTAATCAATACCACAGATAAGTACGGCAACAGTCGCCGCACTAAAAGCTAGCCGAAAAGAAAGCTACTGCCTGAATTCGACGAAGAGGCCCTAGAGCCCTCGCATTGAAAAAATGGAAAAGCCACACGGTTGGATAGACGACCCCATAAAGCGGCAAGCGGCGCCGCACCTAAATTGGCATGCGACCCACTTAAGGATTCGCATCATGGCCCAGTCAGGTCCATTTATGGGCCAAGAAAGCAAGCTCTCGTAAGCAACGCTATGAAGCCATCATCAGAATCCGGGACACCCAAATACAGGGGCGTCGCACACCCCCTATGTTTCACCGATGAGGTCCTGGACTATGAATTCCCAGAGGGATTCAAACCCGTAAACATAGAGGCATATGATGGAACAACAGACCCTGGAGTCTGGATCGAGGATTATATCCTCCACATACACATGGCTAGAGGAGATGATCTCCACGCCATAAAATATCTACCCCTTAAGCTTAAAGGGCCAGCCCGGCATTGGCTTAAAAGCCTTCCTGAAAACACAATTGGAAGCTGGGAAGAGCTCGAGGATGCTTTTCGAGCAAACTTTCAAGGGACCTATGTCCACCCTCCGGATGCAGACGATCTTAGTCACATAACTCAACAACCCGGAGAATCAGCTCAGCAGTTCTGGAATAGATTCCTCACTAAAAAGAATCAGATAGTCGACTGTCCGGACGCCGAAGCCTTAGCAGCTTTCAGGCATAACGTCCGAGACGAATGGCTCGCCAGACACCTCGGCCAAGAAAAGCCAAGAACAATGGCCGCACTAACAAGCCTCATGACCCGCTTTTGTGCAAGGGAGGACAGCTGGTTGGCAAGGTGCAGCCCCAGCGACCCAAGTACATCCGAAACTAGGGATGGAAACGGAAAACCGCAATGCAACAAGGACCATCGCCGGACTAAGGACAAAAGTCCGAAGAGCACGGCAGTCAATGCCGAATTCAAAGGCTCACGACAAAATCAGGAAAAATCGCCCCCTCAGGATAACAGGGACGATCCATCCAACCTAAATAAAATCCTGGACAGGATCTGTCAGATACACAGTACTCCCGGGAAGCCTGCTAACCATACCCACAGAGACTGTTGGGTTTTCAAACAATCCGGCAGACTCAATGCCGAACACAAGGGGCTCGACACACCAAGCGAAGACGAGGACGAACCCCAAAAGCAGAGCACCAAGAAACAAAAGAACTTCCCACAAGAAGTAAAAACAGTGAACTCACTTCACATAACAAAACGTGCGGCGCCCGTAAAGGTACACACAACACGGCCCATCCCCAAAGGGTCCTGCCACTGGTTGTCAAAACCGATCATCTTCGATCAGCTAGGTTATTCTAGGAATATCAAGAATGTAGTCTGGACTGCCTTGATACTCGATCCAATAATTGGCGGACTCCAGTTTTCAAATGTCCTTATGGACGGCGGCAGCGGACTAAACCTGATATATCAGGATACAATCCAGCACATGGGGATAAACCCAGCAAGAATCCGCCGCAGCAAAACCTCCTTTCAAGGGGTAACACCTGGTCCGGACACCCATTGTATGGGTTTTCTCCGGCTCGAAGTTATATTCGGCTCTGCCGATAACTTCCGCCGTGAAAAGCTGACCTTCCATATCGTCCCGTTCTCAAGTCGCTATCAAGCACTACTGGGACGCGAAGCTTTCGCCCGCTTTAACGCAATACCGCATTATGCATCTCTCACTCTTAAGATGCCCAGTCCACGAGGCATCATCTCTTTGAAGGGGAGGCACTAAAGTGCGCCTCCCCAAGCGGGGGACTGTGCGGCCGCTTTGACAGCCCCATAGTAAAATGGCCTCACCGGCCAAAAAACTTCGAAATAGGTCATTAAAGACCACGAACGCGGATAGACGAGTTCGGTACAAAATCATCATTGATACAGGCTTAGTGGCCATATACCCCCGCACTAGGGGCTCCATGCATATACAATAAGAGACAATAAAGCTCAATTATATATATTTTACTTTACACTTTGTTTATTTTAAACTTTTGTTCGGCATGACCCGTTTTCAACTCAGTTCCTCTCTTTTACAGATGAACGTCGTGCGGTGCCCGTCCAAGATACGGCACAACGGAGACACATGCGCAGACATGCAGTAGGGACCCGTCCTAAAGGATTCTTTTTAGATTAAGACCCTGCGTAAACCTTTTTTACTGTCTCTTGTTGCTACACATCCCCTGTTTTTTCTGATATAACCAAGGAGGAGGCTGGCGTCTTGGCATGTGGCCACGTCAGAAATTTTTGCATGTACCTGGACACTAGGGGCGTTTTTAATAAAGAGTGTTGTTTCGTCCACACTCATAAAGACCGAACACCTTAGGGAGTGTTCGGCGTCGCGAGTTTTGGCATTATATGCATCAGCTCCAAATCATGTCTTTGGTCAAATGTTGGGTTGCCCGGCTCCTGAGTTCGGCTACCTTATGTTCTGCTCTATCGGCTAAGGTAGCACCAGGAGAACTACTGTGATTGTGCCCCCGGTTCGGCCGGGCGAGCACCTTAGTAGAGAAAGCCAAAAACTGACTGTCATGATGTAGCGTGAGACTGGTCAGCCACTCGATGATCTATCGGAATCTATCGGATTCCTCCGCTTTAACGAAGGGCCGTTTCCTGGTCAGGCACATACGCGCCCCGAATTCGGACGAGCGCAGTTGCCACCAAGGAGCTACCTAAAGAGTCTCATTGTCAAACTCCTATGCCTAAGTGAAAGTGTTAAAGCATTATAGTCCGGTTGCCTGGCCCGCTGCGCTATCACCTCCTTTGTAGGACCAAGACGTTGGGTTAAGTGTGGAAATGCGTCTTCTGCGAGCACCCCCGCACTATGTGTGTGGGGCTGAAGCCAACGACTGCCATCTTTCAGATTCTATATATATATATATATATCTTAAAACGGCCGCACGGGAGGTGTTCCCAATACTTGGAGGCACAAGTATAAAAAAAGGCCACTACAGTTTATCAAAATATTACTTTATAATTACATATGCTATCATAACATAGCATCTTTCGGGCACTGCGTCTCTATTACACGAGCGCCTTCAAGAACTTCCTGAAAATAGTGCTTGGAGGGTACTCGGCTTTTGTCCGAATCTCGGGATGCAACAACGGTGGTCTCCATCTCTGCCCAGTATGTCTTAACATGGGCAAGAGCCATCCTAGCGCCCTCTATGCATGCTGACCTCTTCATTGCATTTATACGCGGCACCGCGTCAAGGAATTACTGCACCAAGCTGAAATAACTCTTCGGCTCCGATCTCCCCGGCCACAGGTGACCCATGACGTACTTCATGGTGAGTCCAGACAACCTATTCAGTTCGGCCCATTGAGCCAAACGATCATCCACTGCCAGTGGATGCTCTGGATTGTGAAACTGTGACCAGAAAAGCTTTTCCACTTCGCGATCTTTCTGATCTCGAAAGTGTTCGGTCGCATCAGCAGCACTCGCTGCCAAGTCCAGATAGGTATCCTCCACACTCCACATCCGGTCCAATGGAGCAAACTTCGGATCACAAAATTTCCTTCGCAGCATAAAGGGCTTTCCAGCCGCAATCTGTTCGGCCTGACGCAGCTCCTCCTTCACAGCTCTCATCGCAGAGTGAGCGTCCTTGGCATCGGCAACGGCCTTCTCCAAGTCCGTCTGTCTTGCCCGGTCTTCTTTCTCAAGAAGTTTGCAACGGTCTGCAGCGCTCTTTAACTTCTCGGCCATCTCGGCCATCTCTTCTTTGCCTCGGCACTGAGCAGCCTGTTCGGCTCTCAGCTCTTCAATGGCCTTCTCGGCAGTCGCATCGCTTTTTCTGGCTTGCTCCTTAGCTCGGGCAAGTTCTGCCCTAAGATTCTCCACGGCGGCCGTACCATCTGCGTCAAGCACACACATTGTAAGACACTGGCATGAAGCTCCTCTTACCTGATGCCGCTCGAAGAATTACATACCTTGAGCCTCATCAAGCCGCTTGTTGACAAGTGCGATGTCGACATCTGCCACGTCCAGTTGCCGCTTTAGTTCGGCTACATCATCAGTTCGGCTAGATTCCGGACACCTCGCCACCTACATTCAAAGGCGACATCTTAGACCTGGGATTATGATCCTCTGCGTGCCGTCATTTCTTGACAATGCATAGAGTCTCAGGGGCTACTATCTACACAGGGCGCATCTTACTTATGCGCAACTGACAAAAGTGTACACTATCTAACATACCTGAAAACCGTTAGTAAACTTTTGACGGCCTCATGCAATCCGCTTTCTGCGGATGAAATCCTTTCAATCACCGTGCCCATCAACGCACGGTGCTCCTCTGAGATAGAAGCTCGCCCCAGCAGAATCTTTAGCTCCTCCGACCGAGCACTAGACGGTGCCGGACTTGTCCTATGGCCTCTTTCGAAGGCCGCACGGGGAGAGCCTTGGGGGGGCACATAGCTATCTTCTGCCCCTGCCGGATTCAGAGAAACCCTCCGCGACGACACCTCAGGGTCGCCCGCCTCGCTAGGCGGTACGGCAGGGGAAGGCGTCCCGCTCTCCATCATCTCCGGAAGAAGATCCCCCGAAGACGAGCTCTGCTGAGAAGGGCTGAGGTCCGAGCTACAAGGTAAAATTTCGGTTAATCTTCTCAGATATAAATCAAGGATTTCTTTCATCCCTCAAAAGGAAAACCTCTCTCTACTTACGGCTCGCTGGAGGGCTGATCCCTTTGAGGGCGTAGTTCGGCCAAGGAACTCCCCGGCGTCGGACCCTCTAACGAGGATTTTCTCCCCCGCTTCGGGGCCATGGTCTCCGGGTCGTCAGAGGCGGCCCTCTTCTTCCCCTTGGGAGAGGAATTGTCGGTTCCTCCCTTCGGAGCAGCCTCCTTCGAGGAGGCCATAGTTCCCTTGTCCTTCCCCTTACTTCCCTCCAAAGGCATTATCTTCAACATCCTGACAAGCACGGGATCCGCCCTGGTTTCGGGAAGGGGAGCCGGACACCTGATCAGCTTTGCCTTCACTATCCACTCCTGTTTAAAAGGACGGATCTTTTAGGGGCAAGTTTATGACAATTATATGGATAGTAGGTCCGGGCACAAGGTTACTCACTTCCGTATCCGGGCGATTGCAGCTTAGGCCTGCGTCCTCGGTCAAATCCGGACACATCATTTGTGATCCGAAGAACAGTTTATACATCTCCACGGGCGTTGCGCCCATAAAATGATGGAGAGCTCGTGGTCCCTCCGGATTAAACTCCCATAGACGAAGGGAGCGACGTTTGCCGGGCAGTGTTCGGCGAATCAGCATGACCTGCGTCACCTTGACCAGGTTGAGGTCTCTTTCTAAGAGATCCCTGATGCGGCCCTGCAACAAGGGCGCGTCTTTGGATAACCCCCAATCTAATCCTTTGTTGACCCATGACGCTAGCCGTGATGGGGGAACCGAGCGAAAGGCAGGAGGCACCGCTCACTTGGCGCTCCTGGGAGCAGTGATATAGAACCATTCTCATTGCCACAAGCCGAGCTCCTCTTGAAAGGAGCCCTCGGGCCATGGAGCATCAGCATTCTTACTTATGACAGCGCCTCCGCACTCTGCGTGCCGTCCCTCGATCATCTTCGGCTCCACTCCAAAAGTCTTGAGCCATAATCCGAAGTGAGGAGTGACACGGACGAACGCTTCGCACACAATGATGAATGAGGAAATGTGGAGGATGGACTCCGGAGCTAAGTCATGAAATTCCAGCCCGTAATAAAACAGCAGCCCCCTCACGAAGGGATCCATCGGGAAGCCTAACCCCCGAAGGAAGTGAGACATGAACACTACGCTCTCACCGGGCTGGGGACTGGGAATAGCCTGCCTTTGAGCAGGCAACCTATGAGAAATTTCGGCGGTCAAGAACTTAGCCTCTCTCAACTTTAGCACGTTCTCCTCCGTGACGGAGGAGGGCATCCATCGGCCTTGAAGGTCGGAACCGGACATTGTCGAAGGTCCGAAGCGCCTGGAATCTGGAGCCTAGGGTGTTGGAACTCGAGGCGACGGGCGAACTCGCTTGAGATTGGAAAAAGGAGTAAGGCCTTGGTCTCTTTATAAGAGGTTGAATACCAGGAGCCCTCCCCATAACCATTTAGGACTCGCTTTTAATCGAGAAAACATGCTAACGGGCACGATTGGGTTACCCACGTCCGTATTGATGAGAATCCCGTAAAAGGGGGGCACACGATCTCTGCTTTGACAAGACGTGCCAAGGAAACCGCCTCGCAAAACATGCTGAGGTGGAAAAGTGAAAACGATTCAAGTAAAGGACTTGGCTGTAGTGTGATGACACACTGCGGAATACGTCAGTAGATTTGATTTGTGTTAATATTATTCTCTCTATGGCAATATGTGGAAGCTTATTTTGCAGAGCCGGACACTACTCTTGGTGTCTACAATCTTCTATGAAGGACTTGGAGTAGGAACCCGCCTTGCAATGCCGAAGACAATTTGCGCGCCGGACTCATCGTCATTGAAGCCTGATTCAGGGGCTACTGAGGGAGTCCTGGATTAGGGGGTGTTCGGGTAGCCGGACTATACCTTCAGCCGGACTCCTGGACTATGAAGATACAAGATTGAAGACTTCGTCCCATGTCCGGATGGGACTTTCCTTGACGTGGAAGGCAAGCTTGGCGATGCGGATATTCAAGATCTCCTACCATTGTAACCGACTCTGTGTAACCCTAACCCTATCCGGTGTCTATATAAACCGGAGGGTTGTAGTCCGTAGGCAATCGACTCCATACACAATAATCATACCATAGGCTAGCTTCTAGGGTTTAGCCTCCTTGATCTCGTGGTAGATCTACTCTTGTACTACCCATATCATCAATATTAATCAAGCAGGAGTAGGGTATTACCTCCATCGAGAGGGCCCGAACCTGGGTAAAAAACATCGTGTCCCTTGTCTCCTGTTACCATCCGGCCTTGACGCACAGTTTGGGACCCCCTACCCGAGATCCGTCGGTTTTGACACCGACAATAATACTGGAAGAGATAGAGGATAATGAAGATAAGATGCAGATTCATGCTACATAATCAACTACCAATCCCTGAAAGTACAAGCGTTACAGAACAAAATGTACTGACAAGACCAATGGGCTACACTTCTGCACTGGCATTGTCTATGTACTCAAGTTTTTGGTAAGATTAAATATAGATCTGACATCTTTTAGTAAATGGTGGGCGAGGGAGATAAGATGCAGAATGCTACACAATGAACCAATCCCTCTTCCCATAATACAAGAGTGTTTTGAACACTGGTGTACTATACAAAACATTATTATATTATGGGACGGAGGGAGTAGCTGTTAATGTAAGTACAGTGATAGACGACGTTCTGTTCTTACAAGAGGACTGTAGAGCTAAACCTCTTCAAAAGCATTGGGTTGATTCTAAATTTATGTAAGAGTCCATACGGATCTTATAATGTCCACCAAATGGACAATAATGAGGCTAACATGTGCAGTGATGCTACATAATCAAACAGCTACGAAAGTAAGTATGGTCATACAGGTCAAGAGGTACTCACAAGAGCAATGCAATGTGCAGTATAGTTGCGAGATTCTGTGGTCCATTGAGAATGAATGTTCTTGTTCTAACAGTTTTCGTACAAGTGAGACGTTAAGGCAAATGCAGAAATGTAGTTCAAATTATGATGTGATATCATAGACAGTACCTTACGCTGCAGACGAGACCAATGTGTAACAAGATTATTCCAGTCGCTGTCGGATAAATGTAGCACCGGAGACTTTACAGAAATTTCGTTTAGAGGCTTGCCATCAAAGTGCGCTTGCCTCAGGTAGGAACGATACTTCATCAATGGGTGCTTGAAAAGCGCAACCAACCCTTGCTCGTCTTGACAATCCAGTTTGGTCCTTGCCTATTTAAAAGAATGAAATCTTGTGTCTTCTGTCAGCAGAAACATATGTAATAATTACCATTAATAACATTAGTACATTACTTATGCGTAAGTTGTGGAGGAAGACTAGAAATTGTTCTGTGTCTGTGGTATAATCTTTCCATGAAGGAAAGATGCGCACAAAGTTCCTGACAACAATATAAGATTCGTCTTCTAAACTGGGAAGAAATGGAACAGGGGTCCTATTTGCTGCAATTAGGGCTCTCTCTGGTTCGAAAAGGGATTTGGCAACTGGATTTGGTGTACTCTTTGCTGGAATGGGGGTTTTCCATCGTAGAGATGGTGCTATGTCAACTGGCATCAGCATACTGGTTGCTGTAGTTGGGGTCTGCTGAGTTGGGGCATCAGAAATGACCAGTGTAGTAGGGCTAGAGTCTGCTAGAGTTGGGGTGTTTTGCAGGTCAGGTGATATTGCAACTACACCTAATGGGCTATTTGATTTATCATGTGTCACTACCTTTTCCAAATACTTTGCTTGTGCTCCTCCGCGATCAGCAATCGCCCTCTTCCTTTTGAAGGTCTGATACACAATAACAACTTGAGTGGATAAATATGGTATGATGACAGATGGAATATGTACTAAAAATGGATAGGCAGGGCGTATTCACATACACGATGTGTAAACTAAGCTAATGGCAGTGCAACAAAGTAGAAGCAATGCAAAGCATCAGTTGCAAGATATGTGCGAGCAATATAACCGTGGAAAGTTAGAGCAAGCACCTTGATGGGTGAATAAGATAGGGCATCTGCCTCTGACTCCTCCACTAGGGAGCTACATTGACTTAGGTCTCCCTCTATCTCAGAATCACTGTTAGTATCATATTTTGAGCATGGATCTGTAGGTGGAGAGCGTTTGCATTACATTGCATCCAGACTTGATTTCAGTCCCTTAATGCTAAGTTTGACAACCATGGTATTGTTCTGCTTTATTCTGTTCATGCGCGCAAGCTCATAATCATTATGATGCTGTTCAGAATATGAGATTCATGAAAACATAAAAGTAGTTAGATTATATATGGAATGCATTGCGTATTCAACTCGAAGAGTGTCTCCCTATAAACCCCTGGATATGCAAAGTTCACCCCCAACCATTCTGAACAGACCACACACAGAAATACAAACCCCTTATGTCTCTATAATAGGGAGTCACACATTTCAAAACTGAAGTAGGAACATTAGAATCATATCAAATTCCGTATTTTAACAAATAAACCAAGGAATTATGAGTGGCATAATGTTTAGCTTCAAGGGTGGAGTGTTGATAGTGCGACACAAAGCAAGTAGGCAGATTGTATTCCATGTAAAAGATCGTAGCCTATGTAAAAGCTGGAAATGACACTTTCTTTCCATACAATGCAGTGTTCGTTTCCCACACATGATGGAAGAGATCACAGAGAGAAATACTATTCACTCATGTCTATGGTTCCAGTATTTTGAAATAGGGTGGTCCACCCTAAAAGAATATTGACAACAAATATGAGAAAGCAAGCATAGATGTAGTGAATCAATCATTTACTTGTGAGCTCACTAGGACAAGTATGCAGAATTGTAACTGCAGTAAGAGACCGTCCAAAATCTGAATCAAGAAGTTTGTCTAGCACTTACTGTTTGCAACTAATCGACGTGAATAATTGGATATCACATCGAATGAGCAAGAAAGACAAGTAAAATTGTCAACAAACCTGGCCTGCAGTAGTAATCTGGGTCAATGTCACTACGACCAACAATCCAAAATGACTAGTGTCTGTTCCTAGGGCCAGAATTTTGAAACCCTGTGAACTTTACAGGTACTAAAGATTACTGAAATACATCTGAACCATTAAGTGTAGGTAGCACTCAGCACACAGCAAACCATAATGACAGTCATGCCTAATGAGTAATGAATCAATTAGAAAATGGGTGATGAGGAGTGGCTGCTGAAGTGCTGAGTGTTGAGGACGTATCTCACGATAAGTCGGGTTGGCGTAGTGGGTGCTGCACGCCTGAGCCGTGAACAGGCTTGGAAAGTAGGCACGGCGGCGCGCCCGGGCAGCGGTGACGCTGTAGGGCGAGCAGCTCCTGACCTCCTGCTAGTGCGGCGTCTCCTCCTAGAGTCATGTTGTCCAGGGACGGAAAGTCACCGGTGAGGCAGGCGGTTGGGGGCGAGTAGAGATCGGAAGCGCGCAGCAGAACAGAGGGGAATCGGGGCCTGGGACGATCCAAAATCCCAGGGTGGGCCGACCCACCATGGGCACCGTGTAGAGATACACACTCGAGCGGTGAAAATGCATTTTAGAAACTAAATTAGGAACATTTAGCTGACTAATTAAAAGGCTCTATTTTAATAATATCAGATTTGTATTTGAACAACTAAGCATGTTTAGCTTGATGGGTGGAGCAGTGCTATTATGACACGAAGCACGTATTCTGATCGTATAGTGATCGTAAAAGGGGGAAACCATAAGCATTTTTTTAGCAAAAGAGGGTTTCCCCTCCGATTTCTATTAAAGAAACCACCACGGAACCAATATGATCAATTAAACCCTAAGCATGATCAATTAAACCGTATTATGATTGTGCCATGGCAGATTTAAAGCTGCAAACCGGAGAAATCATATTTAGCATCCATTGTTTGCTTCGAACTAAGAACTAAATCCTAAGAGCTGAAAAGAAAGTAGAGTAACCAAGTTACGATCTATTTTCTGGTTGATATCAAAAAAGTTGAGGAGATATGAAGTACCACCTCTCTTGCGGCGCCGTGGAGGCACCGGGGGTGCGATGGCTGTGCTTGGCGTTGAAGCAGATCTGCGACGGTAGACGGGTGCATCGGGGGGTAAGTCCCATTGCATTGGAAGAGAAGCTCGTGTGAGCGACCCCGACAAAGAGGACGACGGCGCCGATGAAGCAAGAGGATGTGATGCAAGGCTCTTGGTCCGTCGCCATGGATGAGAAACGTCCATCTCTAGCAGTGGACGACGCGGTCTTGGTAGGCGCTCCGACATGGTGGAGGACGATGGCGATGGATTGGGTGGAGGACGGCGGCGATGGATGGGGTGGCGGACGGAGGAGGCTGGTGTGGGGATGGTGTTCTAGCGCGGACGGTGTATGAATGGGAAAATGGAGGGAGAGGTACGGGGAACCATGTTTTTGGGACGCGCCTATCTGAATATGAGAAAGTTATGAACTTAGCCGCCGTTTAAAATTTGGACGTCTCGTCAGTTGGGAATAGGGCGGTAATTTCGCATCTCGCCAATATTTGTCCAGAGCGATTTCGGGCGAGGAGAGGGTGTTTTGGCGCCCATGGTTGGCGCCCATGGTGTATGAACAAGGCTGACATGTAGGGCAGTTGTGTCACATCTGAGTGAAGTTACAAACTTGCCCCTATTGAAAATATTTGCCTACATCGATTTCCGTCGAGTCGAGTTTGTTTTGCCGCCCACCGTGTATGAATGGGGAAATGGAGGGAGAAACAGAGGTCTTTCAGACGAGCTTGAATCAAATGTGTTTTGCCGCCCATGTTTGGCGCCCACCATGTCGGAATGGGCTCAGAGGAGGTCGTGTCACGTCTAATTGAAGTTACTAACCTACCCCTATTAAAAGCAGTGGAAATCGGGCCGATGGATTGTCCGTGTAATGGGTAGACACTAATTTCCATCTCCCAAACACTTGGCTGCGGGCAGCCGACGTGGGGCTGTGGGAGTGGACATTTTGCCGTTTCTTTTGAATTTTGGGACAATAAGCATCTACGTTTACCCTGGCAACTAAATTTGAATCCATTTTGTATTCCTATACAAATCTTTATAAATCATTCTATGTGTTTTTATATATCTTCAAAAGCACGACAAAGATGTATTCCACTGTCATATATGAATATGATTTACAAATGTCGATACTCAAATTCAGAAGCTAGAATCCAGTTTAAGGTGAATTCGAATATTTGGAATACTTTATGTCCAACTCAAATGTCACATGCAGCATAATGTGTACTCCCATTTAGATATGTACACAAGCGATGTATCAAGATTCAAATACCGAGTCAATCAACCAAGAATGTACATAACTAACACACATATAAACACTTATAGAGTATATGGATCAATAATATCAACTAACATGCATAAGCCAGGCCGCTAGACTTTTTTTTGCTAGAACATCATCCTATTTTTAGCGAAGCTACTACATCATCTTTGCCCTTTCCGATGCGTGCCACTTATGGTCCATCTATACTACTATTATTGCTGAATGCACATTCAGCCCGATTGGCATATTTGTAGGTCTGGCACATCAATCAAAATGAAATGTCTCCGAGTCTTATCAATTAATACACACTTGTGCTCAAATAAAATTACAAACCAAAAAACAAAAAACAATCATTACATGATCTCTAAAACAAATGGTTTGATTGATTACATGAACAAACAACACAAAGGTTATTCAACGATGGAAAAAACATTTCACCTATGATTTACCAAGTGGGAATTTAATTTACTTTTTTCCTTCAGGACCTTAACAATGCGGTCAGTCTCAGCTTGCTTTGTTTTGAAATCCACCAAATATTTAATGGTTGTCTTGAGTACTGCTTGTGATTGTGCTATTTGCTTCCTCAACATGTCAACTTCATCTCTAAGTGCAGAAGAAGAATCTCTTTCTACCACTAGTTTAGCCTCTAGAGCATCAGCGGTTGGCAATTCATGATGCACGATTGGGCTGGTGCCATTGCTGTGGGATGATACAACGTCCATGGGGACATTGCTCTTTGATCTTGGGCTAACCTGTTTTGCCATTAAAGTTCCAATTGGATTCCGAAAAGTTGAAGTTAGCAAAACATCTCAACTGGGAGTTATAGTAGCAAACTAGTTAAACAAACAAGGAATTAAAGTGTTTCAATTGGATGCTGAAAAGTAGTTATTAACATCATTGTAACCGGTTGTTGCAGCAGCAAAGCAGTTAAACAAACAGGTTTTGCAAAAGGTACCTGTTGTGGCATTGGAGTTTCTCTTGGATCCTAAAAAGTTGAGTAGCGAGTAACGTGATTAGAGCAACCGGTTGCAGCAGCAAAGCAGTTAAACACACAAGTTTTGCAAAAGGGACCTGTTGTGGCATTGGAGTTTCTCTTGGATCCTGAAAAGTTGAGTAGTCAGTAACTTGATTAGAGCAACAAGTTATAGTAGCAAACCTGTTACACAAATATATTTTTGAAAATGTACCTGCTGTGCAATTGGAGTTCCAATTTGATCCTTAAAAATCGAAGTTGGAAAGATGATTACAGCAGCAAGTTACAGCAGCAAACCAGGTAAACAAGGAAGTTTCTAAAAACATACCTATTGTGCCAACGGAGTTTCAGTTGGATCCTGCAAACTTGAATGTTAGCAATCAATAAATAAAGTTTTGCAAGAGCCATAAGATACTAACATCAAACTAGTAAAACTAACCAGTTTTGCCAACGTATTTAATTACACATTAACTAGTAAAACTAACAAGTTCTTGGCAACGTATTAAAGTAACAAGTCGGTACCATTTACCAGCAACACAGACATCTGTAAATTTCTTTGATGTAAGCAAAATGATTCGAACACATATATAAGTTAAAAAGACGGTGTCCCTCATATAAACCTGACAATTGTCTATTTATGAACATGCAAACATTACTAGTGCTACAAGTGATAACAGCAAACCATTTAAACAAACAGGGTATCAGAATGTAAATTACATGTGAATTCTACTGCACCCTAGAAGTACATATGACCAACTATCTACGTGCTTAAGTTGCTATTTAAGTTCAGGCAAACATGTATTTCTTAACAGTAAGTATCAAACACATAGATTAGCGCAGTCTATAATAGGATTAACAGGCTATGGCATTATGTAATTAGTAGCAAACTAAATTAAGCCAAGCAACATAATTGAACAATTTTGCAATAAGTGGCTAACTAAAATTCCGAGAAGCAGATAACTGAACTTACGCTAGCTCTTTGTACAAGCACACTGCAACTTCTTTTTCCCTTACAAGGTTCTACGAAGGAGTCCATGGCATCAATTGCTTGGATACACAGTCCCAATACTTCTTTCTTCCCACACTGCATTGGTAAGTCGAATCGCTAATCTGGTAAGATGGTGCGTCCTTGATATGTTATATGAGGACGTGTAGTCAGACTAGTTGTAGCCACACACATCACATTGGCTTTTACTGTATATTTCATGCGATTACATTTGGCATATCGAGATCTAAGCAATCTATAATAGGATGAAAAGACTAGCATCCTTCGCATTATTGGCGAACTCAGTTCATAGAAACAAGCAATTCAACCATTCTGTGGGTAAATCAAAAGTGCCACTTGAATATTTTTCACTACCCCAATCATACACACAAAAAGGGGCGACACCACCACAGAGGCTGGTATGGGCGGCCACCTCAGGTGGCTGGAAAGTGTGCACCTAGTTTGAGCCATCTAGGTTGGCCGCGGCTAGTTTTGTTCAGCCCAACGCACAAGCAGGCAATGTAAAAAGTGATGAAAAATGTTTCAATTTGGATGGGCCAATAACGTAAGTGCAAGGCAGGCCCGATAGCAGGCTCGCGGCCCAAACGAGAACCTCCCATATCGATCGACAATAGGAAAAATCCCAATTCGTTCACTCTATCCTCCAGTATGGTTTGCTCCTAACCTAGCCGCCGCTGGACAGACCGAGACAACACTTCCTCGCGCCCTCGTTGGAGGGAGGTCGCCGGGCTTCAATTGAATGGAAGGACAAGAAGATGAAGATCCAACCCTCGGTGTAGCCTGGTGGGAGGCAACGGCGGCAGCACGGGCATGGCATCGAGCTTGCGCAAACGGACAGTCGCAGCTTGCAAGAGTAGCAAGTGTAATGAGCAGGTACATCACATCCCTGATTATATCTAATTCAACTGTTCAATTTCTGGCCAATAGTTAAAGCTGACAGTGTTGTAAAACTGCTTGTATGTAGGGAATCTATGAGAAAATGAAACCAATTTCTATTTATTTTATAACTCATCGAATCAATACTGAACCGACTGAATCTGATGTATCTAATCAAGTTTCTGGTGCAAACATACAAGCTCATGTTGTTCTTGAGCCTGAAGTGCCTAATGAACAGACTGCTAATGAAGGATTTGATGCAAACATTTTACATGCTCCTGGTGATGAACATATAGTGTCTAATGAGGGATCTAATGCAAGCATTTTGCAAGCTCCCATTGAAGGATTTAGTGTCTAATGATGATCTGCTATGTTGAGAGAGACATAGAGATTTGCAAGCATTGATGACAAGCAAATTATAGTACATTTTCATGGCTTGAGGAAACGTTGAGCCCATCTACCAGAAAGTCCCCGTATCATGACAACGTAGCATAAATACTTTTCTAATCTGTTGTTTGAAACTATTGGCATACTTGTGCAAGATAGATATATTGATATGCAGTTTGCGTACTGGTTATAGGTGCAATTACACTTCGATATTTTCAACCAGAGAACGAATAATTCAAGCAGGTACATACCATGTTAGTAGTCCTTTCATCTTGCATTTTGTGTTTATTGGTGCTTGCAACATTTAGTGTTTTATAATCTGAACTACTTTGGATTATTAGTTGGTTTTCAAAGTGCATGCAGCTTCTCATTTCTCAAGTTATGTTGATTTCCGGAGTGCAAGTGCCTTCGTATTTTTTAAGTTAAATGTTCGCCCCTGGTAACTTGAATTCATGGATCTGCCACTGCACACAAATCATACACGCATGCCAGTACGAATTAAATGAAATGCAGGGACTTACGCTAGCTCGTTGTACAGGCTCACTGCAGATCTGCTTGCGCTTGGGATATTCCACGTACAAGTCCATGTTACCACTTGCTTGGATGTGCAGGCCTTGTGCTCCTTGCATCTCCCTCTGCATTTTTGACACGGCGAATGGTTGATCAAATAAGAGGAATCGACCTTGCTGTTGTACCGGAGGACAGATACTTACAAGGTTATACGGGTGTGCAGGATGTGTACCAGATCCCGTAGCGCCGTCATGCTTCGCTAAAAAATGGTTTTGCTTGTTTCAGATGATATCTCCAGAAGAAATAAGAGTTAAAGTCAGAGTTGCATAGGCGTGTAAGCTAAGAGAGCAGTGAAATGATATCCAAACATCGTCAGAATAGTGCACAAGGGAGTGATGTGTGGATACCTAGTTTAGGTCGGCGTTTGGGCATGCTCGCCTAGCTAGAGTGCGGGTCACCTCAGAGCCATTGAGGGTGATGCGCTGGCGTTGGCTTGCCGCGCAAGGATGCATATCTTGTATGGCAGCGGAGCACTACGATGTGGTGGATGAGACCATTGGTGAAGCCCCAACGGCCTCGGGGGGCGGGGGTGCGACGATGTGCTCGGTGAATTAGCCCCGGTGAGGTGGGAGACGGCGTCGGTGAAGCGCACCTGATGCAGTAGAAGTCTATGTCTGTGAGGCACGTCGGATGCGGCGGCCAACATTGTCGGTGGACCACCCGATGCGGTGGACGAGGGCGTAGATGAGGTAGCTCCGGTGCGGTGGTGAAGCGCGACCGTCGTCTTTGTCGTCGTCGTCCGGCACAGAGGTGGGGAGAGACGAGATGAGGGGCGATTCGAACTTTGCTTGAGTTGGCGGAGAATTGGGGATTTGAGCAATCTGGGTGCGGAAGGGGTGATACGTCAATTTTGCATCATGCTTTTATATCAATATTTATTGCATGATGGGCTATTATTACACATTATGTCACAATACTTATGCCTATTCTCTCTTATTTTACAAGGTTTACATGAAGAGGGAGAATGTCGGCAATTGGAATTCTGGGCTGGAAAAGGAGCAAATATTAGAGACCTATTCTGCACAACTCCAAAAGTCCTGAAACTTCACGGGAGCAAGTTTCAGAATATATAAAAAATATTGGGCGAAAGAAGTACCAGAGGGGGGCCGCCCACCATCCACGAGGGTGGGGAGGCGCCCCCTGCCTCGTGGGCCCCCTGGCAGCCCTCTAATGCTCATCTTCTGCTATATGAGGTCTTTCGTGGAGGAAAAAAATCATAAGCTAGCTCACGGGACGAAACTCCGCCGCCACGAGGCGGAACCTTGGGGGAACCAATCTAGGGCTCCGGCGAAGCTGTTCTGCCAGGGAAACTTCCCTCCAGGAGGGGGAAATCATCACCATCGTCATCAACAACGATCCTCTCATTGGGAGGGGCTCAATCTCCATCAACATCTTCACCAGCACCATCTCATCTCAAACCCTATTTCATCTCTTGTATCTAATCTTTGTCCCAAAGCCTCAGATTGGTACCTGTGGGTTGCTAGTAGTGTTGATTACTCCTTGTAGTTGATGCTAGTTCGTTTATTCGGTGAAGATCATATGTTCAAATCCTTTATGCATATTAATACCCCTCTGATTATGAACATGAATATGATTTGTGAGTAGTTACGTTTGTTCCTGAGGACATGGGAGAAGTCTTGCTATAAGTAGTCATGTGAATTTGGTATTCGTTTGATATTTTGATGAGATGTATGTTGTCTCTCCTCTAGTGGTGTCATGTGAACATAGACTACATGACACTTCACCATTGTTTGGGCCTAGGGGAAGGCATTGGGAAGTAATAAGTAGATGATGGGTTGCTAGAGTGACGGAAGCTTAAACCCTAGTTTATGCGTTGCTTCATAAGGGGCTGATTTGGATCCATATGTTTCATGCTATGGTTAGGTTTACCTTAATACTTCTATTGTAGTTGCGGATGCTTGCAGTAGGGGTTAATCATAAGTGGAATGCTTGTCCAAGGAAGGACAGTACCCAAGCACCGGTCCACCCACATATCAAATTATCAAAGTACCGAACGCGAATCATATGAGCGTGATGAAAACTAGCTTGACGATAATTCACATGTGTCCTCGGGAGCGCTTTCCTTTATATAAGAGTTTGTCCAGGCTTGTCCTTTGCTACAAAAAGGATCGGGCCATCTTGCTGCACCTTATTTACTTTTATTACTTGTTACCCGTTACAAATTACCTTATCACAAAACTATCTGTTACCGATAATTTCAGTGCTCGCAGAGAATACCTTACTGAAAACTGCTTATCATTTCCTTCTGCTCCTCGTTGGATTCGACACTCTTACTTATCGAAAGGACTACAATAGATCCCCTATATTTGTGGGTCATCAAGACTCTTTTGTGGCACCGTTGCCGAGGAGTAAATCGCCTTTGGTAGGTGGAATTTGGTAAGGAAAAATTTATATAGTGTGCTGAAATTTACTGTCACTCGCTACTATGGAACATAATCCTTTGAGGGGCTTGTTCGGGGTTTTTTCACCCCGACCAGTAGAGAAAAGAGTTGCTCCTCAACCTACTGAACCTACTGAAAATGTTTACTTCAAAATTCCTTCGGGTATGATAGAGAAATTGCTAGCTAATCCTTTCACAGGTGATGGAACATTACATCCCGATTTGCACCTAATATATGTGAATGAAGTTTGTGGATTATTTAGGCTTGCAGGTATGCCCGAGGATGTTATCAAGAAGAAGGTCTTCCCTTTATCTTTGAAGGGAAAGGCATTGACATGGTTTAGGCTATGTGATGATATGGGATCATGGAACTTCAGCCGATTGAAATTGGAATTTCATCAGAAGTTTTATCCTATGTATCTTGTTCATCGTGATAGTAATTATATATATAATTTTTGGCCTCGCGAAGGAGAAAGCATCGCTCAAGCTTGGGGGAGGCTTAAGTCTGTTGGGGAACGTAGTAATTTCAAAATTTTCCTACGCACACGCAAGATCATGGTGATGCATAGCAACGAGAGGGGAGAGTGTTGTCTACGTACCCACGCAGACCGACTGCGGAAGCGTTGACGCAACGTAGAGGAAGTAGTCGTACGTCTTCCCGATCCGACCGATCCAAGCACCGTTTACTCCAGCACCTCCGAGTTCTTAGCACACGTACAGCTCGATGACGATCCCCGGGCTCCGATCCAGCAAAGCTTCGGGGATGAGTTCCGTCAGCACAACGGCATGGTGACGATGATGATGTTCTACCGACGTAGGGCTTCGCCTAAGCACTACAACGATATGATCGAGGTGGAATATGGTGGCAGGGGGCACCACACACGGCTAAGGAACGAGCACGTGGATCAACTTGTGTGTCCTAGGGTGCCCCCTGCCTCCGTATATAAAGGAGCCAAGGGGGAGGGGGCGGCCGGCCAAGGAGGGCGCGCCAAGGGAGTCCTACTCCCTCTGGGAGTAGGATTCCCCCCCCCCAATCCTAGATGGAATAGGATTAGGGGAGGGGGGAGGCGTGCGGCCCACCTTGGGCTGCCCCTTTCTCCTTTCCACTAAAGCCCACTAAGGCCCATATAGCTCCTGGGGGGGTTCCGGTAACCTCCCGGTACTCCGGTAAAATCCCGATTTCACCCGGAACACTTCCGATATCCAAACATAGGCTTCCAATATATCAATCTTTATGTCTCGACCATTTCGAGACTCCTAGTCATGTCCATGATCACATCCGGGACTCCAAACAATCTTCGGTACATCAAAATGCATAAACTCATAATAACTGTCATCGTAACATTAAGCGTGCGGACCCTATGGTTCGAGAACAATGCAGACATGACTGAGACACATCTCCGGTCAATAACCAATAGCGGGACCTGGATGCCCATATTGGCTCCTACATATTCTACGAAGATCTTTATCGGTCAGACCGCATAACAACATACGTTGTTCCCTTTGTCATCGGTAAGTTACTTGCCCGAGATTCGATCGTCGGTATCCAATACCTAGTTCAATCTCGTTACCGGCAAGTCTCTTTACTCGTTCTGTAATACATCATCCCGCAACTAACTCATTAGTTGCAATGCTTGCAAGGCTTATGTGATGTGCATTACCGAGAGGGCTCAGAGATACCTCTCCGACAATCGGAGTGACAAATCCTATTCTCGAAATACGCCAACCCAACATCTACCATTGGAGACACCTGTAGAGCTCCTTTATAATCACCCAGTTACGTTGTGACGTTTGGTAGCACACAAAGTGTTCCTCTGGTAAACGGGAGTTGCATAATCTCATAGTCATAGGAACATGTATAAGTCATGAAGAAAGCAATAGCAACATACTAAATGATCGGGTGCTAAGCTAATGGAATGGGTCATGTCAATCAGATCATTCAACTAATGATGTGACCTCGTTAATCAAATAACAACACTTTGTTCATGGTTAGGAAACATAACCATCTTTGATTAACGAGCTAGTCAAGTAGAGGCATACTAGTGACACTAAGTTTGTCTATGTATTCGCACATGCATTATGTTTCCGGTTAATATAATTCTAGCATGAATAATAAACATTTATCATGATATAAGGAAATAAATAATAACTTTATTATTGCCTCTAGGGCATATTTCCTTCAGTCTCCCACTTGCACTAGAGTCAATAATCTAGATTACACAGTAATGATTCTAACACCCATGGAGCCTTGGTGCTGATCATGTTTTGGTCGTGGAAGAGGCTTAGTCAACGGGTCTGCAACATTCAGATCCGTATGTATCTTGCAAATCTCTATGTCTCCCACCTGGACTAGATCCCAGATGGAATTGAAGCGTCTCTTGATGTGCTTGGTTCTCTTGTGAAATCTGGATTCCTTTGCCAAGGCAATTGCACCAATATTGTCACAAAAGATTTTCATTGGACTCGATGCACTAGGTATGACACCGAGATCGGATATGAACTCCTTCATCCAGACTCCTTCGTTCGCTGCTTCCGAAGCAGCTATGTACTCCGCTTCACATGTAGATCCCGCTACGACGCTTTGTTTAGAACTGCACCAACTGACAGCTCCACCGTACACGTATCCGGTTTGCGATTTAGAATCATCCGGATCAGTGTCAAAGCTCGCATCAATGTAACCTTTTACGATGAGCTCTTTGTCACCTCCATATACAAGAAACATATCCTTAGTCCTTTTCAGTTATTTCAGGATGTTCTTGACCGCTGTCCAGTGATCCACTCCTGGATTACTTTGGTACCTCCCTGCTAAACTTATAGCAAGGCACACATCAGGTCTGGTACACAGCATTGCATACATGATAGAGCCTATGGCTGAAGCATAGGGAACATCTTTCATTTTCTCTCTATCTTCTGCAGTGGTCGGGCATTGAGTCTAACTCAACTTCACACCTTGTAACACAGGCAAGAACCCTTTCTTTGCTTGATCCATTTTGAATTTCTTCAAAATCTTGTCAAGGTATGTGCTTTGTGAAAGTCCAATTAAGCGTCTTGATCTATCTCTATAGATCTTTATGCCTAATATGTAAGCAGCTTCACCGAGGTCTTTCATCGAAAAACTCTTATTCAAGTATCCCTTTATGCTATCCAGAAATTCTATATCATTTCCAATTAGTAATATGTCATCCACATATAATATCAGAAATGCTATAGATCTCCCACTCACTTTCTTCTAAATATAGGCTTCTCCGAAAGTCTGTATAAAACCAAATGCTTTGATCACACTATCAAAGCGTTTATTCCAACTCCGAGAGGCTTGCACCAGTCCATAAATGGATCGCTGGAGCTTGCACACTTTGTTAGCTCCCTTTGGATCGACAAAACCTTCTGGTTGCATCATATACAACTCTTCTTCCAGAAATCCATTCAGGAATGCAGTTTTGACATCCATTTGCCAAATTTCATAATCATAAAATGCGACAATTGCTAACATGATTCAGACAGACTTAAGCATCGCTACGGGTGAGAAGGTCTCATCGTAGTCAACCCCTTGAATTTGTTGAAAACCTTTTGCGACAAGTCGAGCTTTGTAGACAGTAACATTACCATCAGCGTCAGTCTTCTTCTTGAAGATCCATTTATTCTCAATTGCTTGCCGATCATCGGGCAAGTCAACCAAAGTCCATACTTTGTTCTCATACATGGATCCCATCTCAGATTTCATGGCTTCAAGCCATTTTGTGGAATCTGGGCTCACCATCGCTTCTTCATAGTTCGTAGGTTCATCATGATCTAGCAGCATGATTTCCAGAACAGGATTACCGTACCACTCTGGTGCGGATCTCGCTCTGGTTGATCTACGTGGTTCAGTAGTATCTTGTCCTGAAGTTTCATGATCATCATCATTAGCTTCCTCACTAATTGGTATAGGTGTCGCAGAAACAGTTTTCTGTGATGTACTACTTTCCAATAAGGGAGCAGGTATAGTTACCTCGTCAAGTTCTACTTTCCTCCCACTCACTTCTTTCGAGAGAAACTCCTTCTCTAGAAAGGATCCATTCTTAGCAACGAATGTCTTGCCTTCGGATCTGTGATAGAAGGTGTACCCAACAGTCTCCTTTGGGTATCCTATGAAGATACATTTTTCCTATTTGGGTTCGAGCTTATCAGGTTGAAGCTTTTTCACATAAGCATCGCAGCCCTAAACTTTAAGAAACGACAACTTTGGTTTCTTGCCAAACCATAGTTCATAAGGCGTCGTCTCAACGGATTTTGATGGTGCCCTATTTAACGTGAATGCGGACGTCTCTAAAGCATGTCCCCAAAACGATAGCGGTAAATCAGTAAGAGACATCATAGATCGCACCATATCTAGTAAAGTACGATTACGACGTTCGGACACACCATTACGCTGTGGTGTTCCGGGTGGCGTGAGTTGCAAAACTATTCCACAATTTTTCAAATGTACACCAAACTCGTAACTCAAATATTCTCCTCCACGATCAGATCGTAGAAACTTTATTTTCTTGTTACGATGATTTTCAACTTCACTCTGAAATTCTTTGAACCTTTCAAATGTTTCAGACTTGTGTTTCATTAAGTAGATATACCCATATCTGCTTAAGTCATCTGTGAAGGTGAGAAAATAACGATATCCGCCACGAGCCTCAATATTCATTGGACCACATACATCGGTATGTATGATTTCCAACAAATCTGTTGCTCTCTCCATTGTACCGGAGAACGGCGTTTTAGTCATCTTGCCCATGAGGCACGGTTCACAAGTACCAAGTGATTCATAATCAAGTGGTTCCAAAAGTCCATCAGTATGGAGTTTCTTCATGTGCTTTACACCGATATGACCTAAACGGCAGTGCCACAAATAAGTTGCACTATCATTATCAACTCTGCATCTTTTGGCTTCAACATTATGAATATGTGTGTTACTACTATCGAGATTCATCAAAAATAGACCACTCTTCAAAGGTGCATGACCATAAAAGATATTACTCATATAAATAGAACAACCATTATTCTCTGATTTAAATGAATAACCGTCTCGCATTAAACAAGAGCCAGATATAATGTTCATGCTCAACGCTGGCACCAAATAACAATTATTTAGGTCTAATATTAATCCCGAAGGTAGATGTAGAGGTAGCGTGCCGACCGCGATCACATCGACTTTGGAACCGTTTCCCACGCGCATCGTCACCTCGTCCTTCGCCAGTGTTCGCTTAATCCGTAGTCCCTGTTTCGAGTTGCAAATATTAGCAACAGAACCAGTATCAAATACGCAGGTGCTACTGCGAGCTCTAGTAAGGTACACATCAATAACATGTATATCACATATACCTTTGTTCACCTTGCCATCCTTCTTATCCGCCAAATACTTGGGGCAGTTCCGCTTCCGGTGACCAGTCTGCTTGCAGTAGAAGCACTCAGTTTCAGGCTTAGGTCCAGACTTGGGTTTCTTCTCCTGAGCAGTAACTTGCTTGCCGTTCTTCTTGAAGTTCCCCTTCTTCTTCCTTTTGCCCTCTTTCTTGAAACTAGTGGTCTTGTTAACCATCAACACTTGATGCTCCTTCTTGATTTCTACCTTCGCAGCTTTCAGCATTGCGAAGAGCTCGGGAATAGTCTTGTTCATCCCTTGCATATTATAGTTCATCACGAAGCTCTTGTAGCTTGGTGGCAGTGATTGGAGAATTCTGTCAATGACGCAATCATCTGGAAGATTAACTCCCATCTGAATCAAGTGATTATTATACCCAGACATTTTGAGTATATGCTCACTAACAGAACTGCTCTCCTCCATCTTGCAGCTATAGAACTTATTGGAGACTTCATATCTCTCAATCCGGGCATTTGCTTGAAATATTAACTTCAACTCCTGGAACATCTCATATGCTTCATGCCGTTCAAAACATCGTTGAAGTCCCGATTCTAAGCCGTAAAGCATGGCACACTGAACTATCGAGTAGTCATCAGCTTTGCTCTGCCAGACATTCATAACATCTGGTGTTGCTCCAGCAGCAGGACTGGCATCCAGTGATGCTTCCAGGACGTAATTCTTCTGAGCAGCAATGAGGATAAACCTCAAGTTACGGACCCAGTCCGTGTAATTGCTACCATCATCTTTCAACTTTGCTTTCTCAAGGAACGCATTAGAATTCAACGGAACAACAGCACGAGCCATCTATCTACAATTAACATAAACAAGCAAGATACTATGAGGTACTAAGTTCATGATAAGTTTAAGTTCAATTAATCAATTACTTAAGAACTCCCACTTAGATAGACATCACTCTAATCCTCTAAGTGATCACGTGATCCAAATCAACTAAACCATAACCGATCATCACGTGAGATGGAGTAGTTTTCAATGGTGAACATCGTTATGTTGATCATATCTACTATATGATTCACGGTCGACCTTTCGGTCTCCGTGTTCCGAGGCCATATCTGCATATGCTAGGCTCGTCAAGTTTAACCTGAGTATTCTGCGTGTGCAAAAACTGGCTTGCACCCGTTGTAGATGGACGTAGAGCTTATCACACCCGATCATCACGTGGTGTCTGGGCACGACGAACTTTGGTAACGGTGCATACTAAGGGAGAACACTTCTTGATAATTTAGTGAGAGATCATCTTATAATGCTACCGTCAATCAAAGCAAGATAAGATGCATAAAAAGATAAACATCACATGCAATCAATATAAGTGATATGATATGGCCATCATCATCTTGTGCTTGTGATCTCCATCTTCGAAGCACCGTCATGATCACCATCGTCACCGGCGCGACACCTTGATCTACATCGTAGCATCGTTGTCGTCTCGCCAATCTTATGCTTCCATGACTATCGCTACCGCTTAGTGATAAAGTAAAGCATTACAGCGCGATTGCATTGCATACAATAAAGCGACAACCATATGGCTCCTGCCAGTTGCCGATAACTCGGTTACAAAACATGATCATCCCATACAATAAAATTCAGCATCATGCCTTGACCATATCACATCACAACATGCCCTGCAAAAACAAGTTAGACGTCCTCTACTTTGTTGTTGCAATTTTTACGTGGCTGCTACGGGCTTAAGTAAGAACCAATCTCACCTACGCATCAAAACCACAACGATAGTTTGTCAAATAGACTCCGTTTTAACCTTCGCAAGGACCGGGCATAGCCACACTTGGTTCAACTAAAGTTGGAGAGACAGTCGCCCGCAAGCCACCTATGTGCAAAGCACGTTGGGAGAACCGGTCTCGCGTAAGCGTACGCGTAATGTTGGTCCAGGTCGTCTCGTCCAACAATACCGCCGAACCAAAGTATGACATGCTGGTAGGCAGTATGACTTGTATCGCCCACAACTTACTTGTGGTCTACTCATGCATATAACATCAAACCATAAAACCTAGGCTCGGATGCCACTGTTGGGGAACGTAGTAATTTCAAAATTTTCCTACGCACACGCAAGATCATGGTGATGCATAGCAACGAGAGGGGAGAGTGTTGTCTACGTACCCACGCAGACCGACTGCGGAAGCGTTGACGCAACGTAGAGTAAGTAGTCGTACGTCTTCCCGATCCGACCGATCCAAGCACCGTTTACTCCGGCACCTCCGAGTTCTTAGCACACGTACAGCTCGATGACGATCCCCGGGCTCCGATCCAGCAAAGCTTCGGGGATGAGTTCCGTCAGCACAACGGCATGGTGATGACGATGATGTTCTACCGGCGCAGGGCTTCGCCTAAGCACTACAACGATATGATCGAGGTGGAATATGGTGGCAGGGGGCACCACACACGGCTAAGGAACGATCACGTGGATCAACTTGTGTGTCCTAGGGTGCCCCCCTGCCTCCGTATATAAAGGAGCCAAGGGGGAGGGGGCGGCCGGCCAAGGAGGGCGCGCCAAGGGAGTCCTACTCCCTCTGGGAGTAGGATTCCCCCCCCCCAATCCTAGTTGGAATAGGATTCCTTGAGGGGGGAAAGAGAGAGGGGGGGCCGACCACCTCTCCTTGTCCTAATAGGACTAGGGGAGGGGGGAGGCGCGCGGCCCACCTTGGGCTGCCCCTTTCTCCTTTCCACTAAAGCCCACTAAGGCCCATATAGCTCCCAGGGGGGGGGGGGGTTCCGGTAACCTCCCGGTACTCCGGTAAAATCCCGATTTCACCCGGAACACTTCCGATATCCAAACATAGGCTTCCAATATATCAATCTTTATGTCTCGACCATTTAGAGACTCCTCGTCATGTCCATGATCACATCCGGGACTCCAAACAATCTTCGGTACATCAAAATGCATAAACTCATAATAACTGTCATCGTAACATTAAGCGTGCGGACCCTACGGTTCGAGAACAATGCAGACATGACTGAGACACATCTCGGGTCAATAACCAATAGCGGGACTTGGATGCCCATATTGGCTCCTACATATTCTACGAAGATCTTTATCGGTCAGACCGCATAACAACATACGTTGTTCCCTTTGTAATCGGTATGTTACTTGCCCGAGATTCGATCGTCGGTATCCAATACCTAGTTAAATCTCGTTACCGGCAAGTCTCTTTACTCGTTCCGTAATACATCATCCCGCAACTAACTCATTAGTTGCAATGCTTGCAAGGCTTATGTGATGTGCATTACCGAGAGGGCCCAGAGATACCTCTCCGACAATCGGAGTGACAAATCTTATTCTCGAAATACGCCAACCCAACATCTACCATTGGAGACACCTGTAGAGCTCCTTTATAATCACCCAGTTACGTTGTGACGTTTGGTAGCACACAAAGTGTTCCTCCGGTAAACGGGAGTTGCATAATCTCATAGTCATAGGAACATGTATAAGTCATGAAGAAAGCAATAGTAACATACTAAATGATCGGGTGCTAAGCTAATGGAATGGGTCATGTCAATCAAATCATTCAACTAATGATGTGACCTCGTTAATCAAATAACAACACTTTGTTCATGGTTAGGAAACATAACCATCTTTGATTAACGAGCTAGTCAAGTAGAGGCATACTAGTGACACTAAGTTTGTCTATGTATTCACACAGGCATTATGTTTCCGGTTAATACAATTCTAGCATGAATATTAAACATTTATCATGATATAAGGAAATAAATAATAACTTTATTATTGCCTCTAGGGCATATTTCCTTCAAAGTCGATGTTATATTCATGCCCCAATCATGAGCTCTCAAGAGAAATTATTATTCAAAAAAATTATGCTCGGCTTTCTCTCGATAATCGCTCCATGCTCGATACTTCTTGTACTGGCTCTTTTATGATGAAGACTATTGAATTCAAATGGGATTTATTGGAAAGAATTAAACACAACTCTGAAGATCAGGATCTCGACGAAGGTAAGGAGTCAGGTATAACACCTAAGTTTGATTGTGTTAAATCTTTTAGGGATACCGATGCTTTCCATGAATTTAGCTCTAAATATGGACTTGACTCTGAGATAGTAGCTTATTTCTGTGAATCTTTTGCTACTCATGTTGATCTCTGTCGGTGTCAAAACTGGCGGATCTCGGGTAGGGGGTCCCGAACTGTGCGTCTAAGGTCGATGGTAACAGGAGAAAGGGGACACGATGTTTACCCAGGTTCAGGCCCTCTCTATGGAGGTAATACCCTACTTCCTACTTGATTGATCTGGATGAATATGAGTATTACAAGTGTTGATCTACCACGAGATCGTAATGGCTAAACCCTAGAGGTCTAGCTTGTGTGGCTATGATAATGATTGTCCTCCCTCCGGACTAAGTCCTCCGGTTTATATAGACACCGGGGGGATATAGGGTTACATAAGGTCGGTTACAAAGAAAGGAATCTATTTATTTGATCGCCAAGCTTGCCTTCCACGCCAAGGAGAGTCCCGTCCGGACACGGGTGCAGTCTTTGGTCTTCGTATCTTCACATCCCATCAGTCCGACCCATGGCTAACAGGCCGGACGCCCGAGGACCCCTTAGTCCAGGGCTCCCTCAGTAGCCCCCAAATCAGTCTTCAATGACGAGGTTTTCGGCGCATAGATTGTCTTTGGCATTACAAGGCGGGTTCCTCCACTGATGACTTCCAAGTAGTGTGTTCGGCCTTCCATTTAATGTTGTACCCCTTGGCTCTTCCTCTTGTCTCCACAACTCCGAAAAGGGGGATTGGGAGAGATGTTCAGTTTCTCACGGTCAGCTGGTGAAGCTGCAAACACAGGGCTTTCTCCCCCCGCGGATTTGGTCCCCGTACGAGCAGGCATGACGTCCTTCAAGGGCGGGGCTCAAGCGGAGAACTTCCCCAATCCGTCCAGGGGAGAACGAGTATGCTTCGTCCCCTTCTTGTTAAGAGGTGTCGGATTTCCGATCCATCCCTTCCTCCGAGGTCTGCTGGAGTATTACGGCCTCCAACTGCATAGTCTCACTCCCGCCTCTATCCTTCATATTGCGGGTTATGTCGCTCTATGCAAGCTATTCCTGGGCTGCAAGGCCCATTTCGATTTATGGAGAAGAATGTTCTGCCTCGTCCCTCGTAATCAAGGTGGGTCAATTTTTAAAGTGGGAGGAGCCGAAGTGTGGCGCATCGCCAGGACCGGATACCTGTCCGGCACGCCAAAGAAAGCTTCCGAAGAGTGGCCTTCCGAATGGTTCTACATCGATGACGTCGCTCTACCCGACCCCGTCCGTATGGGGCTCCCCGAGTTTTCAAGTGCTCCGTTGAAGAAACGCCATAGCTGGCGTCCTCCGAGCCTCGAGGAAGAGGATAGTGCAGATATCAGCCTGCTGCTGGGCAAGATTAAGATGCTTGCCCAGTCCGAATTGTCAATAGTCGAGGTAATGGTGATCTCCATAGCGCGGGGGGGGGGGGGGGGGTCCAGCCACTCCAATACAGAGGGCTGCCCATGTGGCATTATAACGGGGAAGACGGCGCCTCGCGCTATGGTCAGAATGGCCCAAAGACCCCCGCCGCCCTGGCCAAAATATTGGCCGAACTGTATAAAGGGGAGAAGGAGGAGTTCACCCGTCTCCAATATTGAGACGGATTTTCCATGTATAATCCTCCCAACCGGGTAAGCTTTAACTCCACTATTTTACTCCTGTCCCTGAACCATTCTTGACATGACGATACCTTGTCCAAGAGAGTTTTATCAGATGAGCTATGACGGTACCGGGAAGAAGACGGAATATTCTATCAGATGAGCTATGACGGTACGGATGTACCCATCATTGTCGATTACCCCGGTCTCCTTCCCACTTCGCATGTAAGTAATCCGGAGATACCTTGTCCAAGAGAGTTCTCTCATTCTTCCTCACCCACCGTACTGTCATGTGCTCAACAGGGGAGGCGTTCAGCGCGCCATGCTACCCCAGGGGCATCTCCAAAGAGAGCGGCCCCCACACCGGGCCAGCCTTCGGAGAGGAAGGCAAACGAAGATACGACCGAGCCCTCATCAAAGAGGTATGGATTTGCACATATGCACCTTGGCAGTCACATCCAACTGTGACCTTTCTGTTTATCCTGTATCGGGAAAAAGGTGTGCCGGACTATATCCGGGGGTCCGGCCGGTCATACTTCCCACAGCCAGTATCCAGATCCTGCCGTAAAGACGGGGGCTGATGCGGGGGTAACGCTGAACTGTCCTCCAGCCGAGGATTCGGATGATGTATCTGTCACTAACTCGGAAGTGGAGAGTGCCATGAATCATCGGCGCCACAGGGCCGTTTTACAAGACCCCGACTTTTCAAAAGAGGCATTTAATGCCTTCAGCTTGGCTGATGCATATATCCGAGCTGCTCAAGATGGGCTTAACAGAGCCACAAAGCAAAATTTAAAAGATGTGCGGGTAAGTTTACTTTGTCCGAATATGATAACCATATGCCAGTAGCCCCTGAGACTTGAAGCAGTTGGTACAACTCATTTAAGTATCGTTGTATAACCAGGTTCTTACGGACAAGAACGACCTGCTAGCCCAGGAGCTAAAAAGGTGTCAGACGCAGCTAACTACTGCCCGTGCGAAACTGGAGAAATCCAAGAAGGCGTCTCCTGGTAATGTTTCCCTCCATCAAGAAACAATGATTATATGCCAGCTGTGTTGATACTGTTGCTTGTCTCATAACAGGGTCGACAGACCAACTGGAAGAGAAACTGAAGGCCGCTCAAACGGGCGAGAAAGAGGCAAAAATACTACATGCCGCCGACGAGCGCGTTCTGACCCGAGTCAGAGAGGAGAAAAACAAACTCCGGGATTCCAACATCTAGCTGGGCGAGGAACTGAAAGATGTGCGGGCCCAACTGGTCGACTCCGTGAAGGAGAATAAAAGGTTGCGAGGCAGCATATTCAGTATGTGACCGAACTTACCTTATAATAGTTCGGAGATGAAAGGTATTGACAAAGTTATGTTTGCAGGTATGCTGACAGGCCGTCCCGATGAGGAGATGTCCGGATTGTCGGATGATCTGCTGCAGGGGCTGTTGCAGATGCACAAGCAAGGTCGGCAGGCAATGCAGAGTGTTGCTAAGGCCTTGTGGCCATCCGCCTCCCCTCCAGGAAGTATAAAGGAGCTTGTAGAGCTATTTAAGGGAGCGTGGCGACGTATCCGATTATGGAAAATATCGGCCTGCCAGGAGGGTGCGCGAGAGGCCTGGGCCATGGTGAAAACACGGTATACCAAGCTTGATCCGAATCACATGGCCCGGGTCGGACCTTTAGGGTTAGATGGGAAAGAAGTGCCCGTTAATTTGGTATATGACCAATTAGCAGTAGCTGCCAAATATTCCCAACAAGTTTGTAAGTTAGATGGCCTGTTGGATGGTATAGAGGAGGAAATTCATGAGTCTAAGTGACTATGTATTTTCCTTGACATATGTAAATTCTAGCTGAATTGTAAAATGATTGTCATGGTAGACCTTTTCACTTCCACCTCAGGACCCGAAGGTGCGGAGTGTTTCCGAATACCCGTGCGGCCGAATAGACCGGGGTATGCATGGAAACCAGGCATAGGGGTCATAGTTGCTTGAACAGACAAGTTGTATTTGGCTAGTTATGTTATATTACATTAAAGTCGTAAGGAACATCTTCCAGAGAGAATAGTTCCGTTAGGGGTTCCTTTCCCTGGGTGTGCATGTGTTAGTGTGCATGTTCGGAATGTGATTGAGAAATCGTAGTATGCATGACTTCTGGGGGTTCATAGTGGAGTGAATGCGAAAAACGTCTTTAATCCACCGATCGAATATTCCCTTAAGAACGCTAGCTTTCGGCTTCACCCAGTCTGAAGTACACATCCGGATGACCCGGCAGTAACAATCGCAGAGGTGCTCCCTTTATGCCCTAGCCGAACTAACGGGAACGTAGGGCATAGCCACAGGAGCGAGGCAACCCAACTTGGCCAAAACTTAAGTCATATCGATGCATATAATGGCGAAGAATGGGTACATATGGCAAAAACACATATGTAATGAGCTTGATGCTCGGAGAATAATAGCAAGCTTCTGTACAAGAAGCCCCCAGGCATAATAGACGTACATTTTTGAAGATGTGTGTGTCAGGCGTGCGCGGTATAACCGCACGAAAGCTTTAAGGCTAAAAGGAAAAAAAAAGAAAAACGAAAAAGAGAGAAAAGATGAAGGAGGCAACAGGGGGAAGGGGACGAACAAAGAGTTCGGCTCTAGGCGTAGAACCTTCGGAGTCTGGCCGCGTTCCAGGGGTTCGGCTCCAGGCGATTGTCTGATGCATTACGTAGGCGGTACGCTCCTCCGATGAGAACTTCGTCGATGATGAAGGGACCCTCCCACTTGGGCTTGAGTTTGTCCTTTTTTTCTCTCCGGCAGGCGTAGAATGAGTTCGCCAATGTTATAAGTCTTGGCCCGCACTCCTCTGCTTTGATACCTGCGAGCCTGCTGTTGATAAAATGTGGAACGGGCTTTTGCGACGTCGCGCTCTTCCTCCGGGACATCTAAGCTGTCTTGTCGATCCAGCTTGGCCTCTCTCTCTTCGTACATGCGCACTCGAGGTGAGTCATGAATAATGTCGCAGGGTAACACTGCCTCTGCGTCATACACCATGAAGAAAGGTGTGTATTCGATAGTGCGATTGGGCGTGGTCCGCAGCCCCCAGAGTACGGAGTCGAGCTCCTCATCCAGTGCTTGTCTGATTCTTTCAAAGACCGCACTAGTCTAGGCTTGATGCCGCTCATAATAAGACCATTGGCTCGTTCGACTTGACCGTTTGTCTACGGATGATAGATTAGTGCACCAGGTTTTCACTTCGTCAACTGTGAAGTTGGAGCCGTTATCAGTGATGATGCTTTGTGGAACACCATAACGGTGTACGACGCCGGATATGAATTCTATCACCGGCCCGGACTCGGCCGTTTTTACTGGTTTGGCCTCTATCCACTTAGTGAATTTATCCACCATGACCAGCAGATATTTTTTCTTATGGCTTCCTCCTTTAAGGGGTCCAACCATATCTAGTCCCCAGACCGCAAAAGGCCAAGTGATGGGGATTGTTTGTAGGGCGGTGGGTGTTGGGGAACGTAGTAATTTCAAAATTTCCTACGCACATGCAAGATCATGGTGATGCATAGCAACGAGAGGTGAGAGTGTGTCCACATACCCTCGTAGACCGAAAGCGGAAGCGTTAGCACAACACGGTTGATGTAGTCGTACGTCTTCATGATCCGACCGATCCAAGTACCGAACACACGACACCTCCAAGTTCAGCACACATTCAGCTCGATGACGTCCCGCGAACTCCGATCCAGCAGAGCTTCACGGGAGAGTTCCGTCAGCACGACGGCGTGGTGACGGTGATGATGTTGCTACCGACGCAGGGCTTCACCTAAGCACCGCTACGATATGACTGAGGTGGAATATGGTGGAGGGGGGCACCGCACATGGCTGGGAGAGATCAACTGATCAACTTGTGTGTCTAGAGGTGCCCCCTGCCCCTGTATATAAAGGAGCAAGGGGGAGGCCGGCCGGCCCTCTATGGGCGCGCCAGGAGGAGTCCTCCTCCTCCTAGTAGGAGTAGGACTCCCCTTTCCTACTCCTACTAGGAGGAGGAAAGGAAGGAGGAGAAGGAGAAGGAAGGAGAAGGAGGAAAAGGAGGAAAGGGGGGACGGCCCCCTAGTCCAATTCGGTTTGGGCTAGGGGGGCGCACGCCCTGCCTCCTCTCTTCCACCACTTGGCCCATGAGGCCCATTACTTCTTTCTCGTATTCCCGTAACTCCCCGGTACCCCGAAAATACCCGAATCACTCGGAACCTTTCCGATGTCCGAATATAGTCGTCCAATATATCGATCTTTACGTCTCGACCATTTCGAGACTCCTCGTCATGTCCCCGATCTCATCCGGGACTCCGAACTACCTTCGGTACATCAAATCACATAAACTCATAATACAATCATCACCGAAATTTTAAGCGTGCGGACCCTACGGGTTCGAGAACTATGTAGACATGACCGAGACATGTCTCCGATCAATAACCAATAGCGGAACCTGGATGCTCATATTGGCTCCCACATATTCTACGAAGATCTTTATCGGTCAGACCGCATAACAACATACGTTGTTCCCTTTGTCATCGGTATGTTACTTGCCCGAGATTCGATCGTCGGTATCTCAATACCTAGTTCAATCTCGTTACCGGCAAGTCTCTTTACTCGTTCCGTAATACATCATCCCGCAACTAACTTATTAGTTGCAATGCTTGCAAGGCTTAAGTGATGTGCATTACCGAGAGGGCCCAGAGATACCTCTCCGACAATCGGAGTGACAAATCCTAATCTCGAAATACGCCAACCCAACAAGTACCTTCGGAGACACCTGTAGAGCACCTTTATAATCACCCAGTTACGTTGTGACGTTTGGTAGCACACAAAGTGTTCCTCCGGTAAACGGGAGTTGCATAATCTCATAGTCATAGGAACATGTATAAGTCATGAAGAAAGCAATAGCAACAAACTAAACGATCAAGTGCTAAGCTAATGGAATGGGTCAAGTCAATCACATCATTCTCCTAATGATGTGATCCCGTTAATCAAATGACAACTCATGTCTATGGTTAGGAAACATAACCATCTTTGATTAATGAGCTAGTCAAGTAGAGGCATACTAGTGACACTCTGTTTGTCTATGTATTCACACATGTATTATGTTTCCGGTTAATACAATTCTAGCATGAATAATAAACATTTATCATGATATAAGGAAATAAATAATAACTTTATTATTGCCTCTAGGGCATATTTCCTTCAGTCTCCCACTTGCACTAGAGTCAATAATCTAGTTCACATCGCCATGTGATTTAACATCAATAGTTCACATCACCATGTGACTAACACCCATAGTTCACATCGTCATGTGACCAACACCCAAAGGGTTTACTAGATCCAATAATCTAGTTCACATCGCTATGTGATTAACGCCCAAAGAGTACTAAGGTGTGATCATGTTTTGCTTGTGAGAGAAGTTTAGTCAACGGGTCTGCCACATTCAGATCCGTAAGTATTTTGCAAATTTCTATGTCAACAATGCTCTGCACTAAGCTACTCTAGCTAATTGCTCCCACTTTTAATATGTATCCAGATTGAGACTTTGAGTCATCTGGATCAGTTTCAAAACTTGCATCGCCGTAACCTTTTACGACAAACCTTTTGTCACCTCCATAATCGAGAAATATATCCTTATTCCACTAAGGATAATTTTGACCAATATCCAGTGATCTACTCCTAGATCACTATTGTACTCCCTTGCCAAACTCAGGGCAGGGTATATAATAGGTCTGGTACACAGCATGGCATACTTTCTAGAACCTATGGCTCAGGCATAGGGAATGACTTTCATTCTCTCTCTATCTTCTGCCGTGGTCGGGTTTTGAGTCTTACTCAACTTCACACATTTGCAACACAGGCAAGAACTCCTTCTTTGACTGTTCCATTTTGAACTACTTTAAAATCTTGTCAAGGTATGTACTCATTGAAAAACTTATCAAGTGTCTTGATCTATCTCTATAGATCTTGATGCTCAATATGTAAGCAACTTCACCGAGGTCTTTCTTTGAAAAACTCCTTTCAAACATTCCTTTATGCTTTGCAGAATAATTCTACATTATCTCTGATCAAAAATATGTCATACACATATATTTATCAGAAATGTTGTAGTGCTCCCACTCACTTTCTTGTAAATACAGGCTTCTCCTCAAGTCTGTATAAAACTATATGCTTTGATCAGCTTATCAAAGCGTATATTCCAACTCCGAGATGCTTGCACCAGTCCATAGATGGATCGCTGGAGCTTGCATATTTTGTTAGCACCTTTAGGATTGACAAAACCTTCTGGTTGCATCATATACAACTCTTCTTTAATAAATCCATTAAGGAATGCAGTTTTGTTTATGCATTTGCCAGATTTCATAAAATGCGGCAATTGCTAACATGATTCGGACAGACTTAAGCATAGATACGAGTGAGAAACTCTCATCGTAGTCAACACCTTGAACTTGTCGAAAACCTTTTTGCGACAATTCTAGATCTGTAGATAGTAACACTACTATCAGCGTTCGTCTTCCTCTTGAAGATCCATTTAATCTCAATGGCTCGCCGATCATTGGGCAAGTCAATCCAAGTCCATACTTTGTTCTTATACATGGATCTCATCTCAGATTTCATGGCCTCAAGCCATTTCGCGGAATTTGGGCTCATCATCGCTTCCTCATAGTTCGTAGGCTCGTCATGGTCAAGTAACATGACCTCCAGAATAGGATTTCCATACCACTCTGGTGTGGATCTCACTCTGGTTTACCTACGAGGTTCGGTAGTAACTTGATCTGAAGTTACATGATCATCATCATTAGCTTCCTCACTAATTGGTGTAGTAGTCACAGGAACAGATTTGTGTGATGAACTACTTTCCAATAAGGGAGAAGGTACAATTACCTTATCAAGTTCCACTTTCTTCCCACTCACTTCTTTCGAGAGGAACTCCTTCTCTAGAAAGGATCCATTCTCAGCAATGAATATCTTGCCTTCGGATCTGTGATAGAAGGTTTACCCAACATTTTCTTTTGGGTATCCTATGAAGATTTACTTCTCCGATTTGGGTTCGAGCTTATCATGTTAAAACTTTTTCACATAAGCATCGCAGTCCCAAACTTTAAGAAACGACAGCTTAGGTTTCTTGCCAAACCACAGTTCATACGGTGTCGTCTCAACGGATTTAGATGGTGCCCTACTTAACGTGAATGTAGCTGTCCCTAATGCATAACCCCAAAACGATAGTGGTAATCGGTAAGAGACATCATAGATCGCACCATATCTAATAAAGCACGGTTACGACGTTCGGACACACAATTACACTATGGTGTTCCAGGTGGCGTGAGTAGTGAAACTATTTCACATTGTTTTAACTAAAGGCCAAACTCGTAATTCAAATATTTTACTTCTGCGATCATATTGTAGAAACTTTTATTTTTGTTACGATGATTGTCCACTTCACTCTGAAATTCTTTGAACTTATCAAATATTTCAGACTTGTGTTTCATCAAGTAGATATACCCATATCTGCTCAAATCATCTGTGAGGGTCAGAAAATAACGATACCCGCAGCGAGCCTCAACATTCATCGGACTGCATACATCAGTATGTATTATTTCCAATAAGTCAGTTGCTTGCTGCATTGTTCCGGTGAACGGAGTCTTAGTCATCTTGCCCATGAGGCACGGTTCGCAAGCATCAACTGATTCATAATCAAGTGATTCCAAAAGCCCATCAGCATGAATTTTTTTCATGCGCTTTACACCAATATGACCTAAATGGCAGTGCCACAAATAAGTTGCACTATCATTATAAACTTTGCATCTTTTGGCTTCAATATTATGAGAATGTGTATCACCACGATCGAGATCCAACAAACCATTTTCATTGGGTGTATGACCATAGAAGGTTTTATTCATGTAAACAGAACAACAATTTATTCTCTTACTTAAATGAATAACCGTATTGCAATAAACATAATCAAATCATATTCATGCTCAACGCAAACACCAAATAACATTTATTTAGGTTCAACACTAATCCCGAAAGTATAGGGAGTGTGCGATGATGATCATATCAATCTTGGAACCACTTCCAACACACATCGTCACTTCACCCTTAACTAGTGTCTGTTCATTCTGCAACTCCCGTTTCGAGTTACTACTCTTAGCAACTGAACCAGTATCAAATACCGAGGGGTTGCTTTGAACACTAGTAAAATACACATCAATAATCTATATATATATATAATATACCTTTGTTCACTTTGCCATCCTTCTTATCCGCCAAATACTTGGGGTAGTTCCGCTTCTAGTGACCAGTCCCTTTGCAGTAGAAGCACTTAGTCTCAGGCTTAGGTCCAGACTTGGGTTTCTTCACTTGAGCAGCAACTTGTTTGCCGTTCTTCTTGAAGTTCCCCTTCTTCCCTTTGCCCTTTCTCTTGAAACTAGTGGTCTTGTCAACCATCAGCACTTGATGTTTTTCTTGATTTCTACCTTCGCCGATTTTTGCATCACGAAGAGCTTGGGAATCGTTTCCGTTATCCCTTGCATATTATAGTTCATCACGAAGTTCTACTAACTTGGTGATGGTGACTAGAGAATTTTTTCAATCACTATTTTATCTGGAAGATTAACTCCCACTTGATTCAAGTGATTGTAGTACCCAGACAATCTGAGCACATGCTCACTGCTTGAGCTATTCTCCTCCATCTTTTAGCTATAGAACTTGTTGGAGACTTCATATCTCTCAACTCGGGTATTTACTTGAAATATTAACTTCAACTCCTGGAACATCTCATATGGTCCATGACGTTCAAAACGTCTTTGAAGTCCCGATTCTAAGCTGTTAAGCATGTTGCACTAAACTATCAAGTAGTCATCATATTGAGCTAGCCAAACGTTCACAACGTCTGCATCTGCTCCTGCAGTAGGTCAGTCACCTAGCGGTGCATCAAGAACATAATTCTTCTGTGCAGCATGAGGATAAACCTCAGATCTCGGACCCAGTCTGCATCATTGCTACTATCATCTTTCAACTTAGTTTTCTCTAGGAACACATATAAAACATAGGGAAGCAATAACGGGAGCTATTGATCTATAACATAGATATGCAAATACTATCAGGACTAAGTTCATGATAAATTGAAGTTCAATTAATCATATTACTTAAGAACTCCCACTTAGAAAGATATCCCTCTAATCTTCTAAGTGATCACGTGATCCAAATCAACTAAACCATAACCGATCATCACATGAAATGGAGTAGCTTTCAATGGTGAACATCAATATGTTGATCATATCTACTATATGATTCATGCTCGACCTTTCGGTCTCAGTGTTCCGAGGCCATATCTGCATATGCTAGGCTCGTCAAGTTTAACCTGAGTATTCTGCGTGTGCAAAACTGGCTTGCACCCGTTATAGATGGACGTAGATCTTATCACACCCGATCATCACGTGGTGTCTGGGCACGATGAACTTTGGCAACGGTGCATACTCATGGAGAACACTTTTATCTTGAAATTTAGTGAGAGATCATCTTATAATGCTACCATCAATCAAAGCAAGATAAGATGCATAAAAGATAGACATCACATGCAATCAATACAAGTGTATGATATGGCCATCATCATCTTGTGCTTGTGATCTCCATCTTCGAAGCACCGTCATGATCACCATCGTCACTGGCGCGACACCTTGATCATCATCGTAGCATCATTGTCGTCTCGCCAATCTTATGCTTCCACGACTATCGCTACCGCTTAGTGATAAAGTAAAGCATTACAGCGCAATTGCTTTGCATACAATAAAGCGACAACCATATGGCTCCTGCCAGTTGCCGATAACTTGGTTACAAAACATGATCATCTCATACAATAAAATTTAGCATCATGTCTTGACCATATCACATCACAACATGCCCTACAAAAACAAGTTAGACGTCCTCTACTTTGTTGTTGCAAGTTTTAAGTGGCTACTACGGGCTTAGCAAGAACCGTTTTTACCTACGCATCAAAACCACAACGATAGTTTGTCAAGTTGGTGCTGTTTTAACCTTCGCAAGGACCGGGCGTTGCCACACTTGGTTCAGCTAAAGTTGGAGAAACTGACACCCGCCAGCCACCTGTGTGCAAAGCACGTCAGTAGAACCAGTCTCGCGTAAGCGTGCGCGTAATGTCGGTCCGGGCCGCTTCATCCAACAATACCGCCGAACCAAAGTATGACATGCTGGTAAGAAGTATGACTTATATCGCCCACAACTCACTTGTGTTCTACTCGTGCACAACATCAACGCATAAAACCTAGGCTCGGATGCCACTGTTGGGGAACGTAGTAATTTCAAAATTTCCTACGCACACGCAAGATCATGGTGATGCATAGCAACGAGAGGGGAGAGTGTGTCCACGTACCCTCGTAGACCGAAAGTGGAAGCGTTAGCATAACGCGGTTGATGTAGTCATACGTCTTCACGATCCGACCGAACCAAGTACCGAACGCATGGCACCTCCGAGTTCAGCACACGTTCAGCTCGATGACGTCCCGCGAACTCCGATCCAGTAGAGCTTCATGGGAGAGTTCCGTCAGCACGACGACGTGGTGATGGTGATGATGTTGCTACCGACGCAGGGCTTCGCTAAGCACCGCTACGATATGACCGAGGTGGAATATGGTGGAGGGGGGCACCGCACATGGCTAGGAGAGATCAACTGATCAACTTGTGTGTCTAGAGGTGCCCCCTGCCCCTGTATATAAAGGAGCAAGGGGGGACGCCGGCCGGCCCTCTATGGGCGCGCCAGGAGTCCTCCTCCTCCTCCTAGTAGGAGCAGGACTCCCCTTTCCTACTCCTACTAGGAGGAGGAAAGGAAGGAGGAGAAGGAGAAGGAAGGAGAAGGAGGAAAAGGAGGAAAGGGGACCAGCCCCCTAGTCCAATTCGGTTTGGGCTATGGGGGCCGCGCGCCCTGCCTCCTCTCTTCCACCACTTGGCACATGAGGCCCATTACTTCTTCGTCGTATTCCCGTAACTCCCCGGTACCCCTGAAAATACCCGAATAACTCGGAACCTTTTCGATGTCCGAATATAGTCATCCAATATATTGATCTTTACATCTCGACCATTTCGAGACTCCTCGTCATGTCCCCGATCTCATCCGGGACTCCGAACTACCTTCGGTACATCAAATCACATAAACTCATAATACAATCATCACCGAAACTTTAAGCGTGCGGACCCTATGGGTTCAAGAACTATGTAGACATGACCGAGACATGTCTCCGATCAATAACCAATAGCGGAACCTGGATGCTCATATTGGCTCCCACATATTCTATGAAGATCTTTATCGGTCAGACCGCATAACAACATACGTTGTTCCCTTTGTCATCGGTATGTTACTTGCCCGAGATTCGATCGTCGGTATCTCAATACCTAGTTCAATCTCATTACTGGCAAGTCTCTTTACTTGTTCCGTAATACATCATCCCGCAACTAACTTATTAGTTGCAATGCTTGCAAGGCTTAAGTGATGTGCATTACCGAGAGGGCCCAGAGATACCTCTCCGACAATCGGAGTGACAAATCCTAATCTCGAAATACGCCAACCCAACAAGTATCTTCGGAGACACCTGTAGAGCACCTTTATAATCACCCAGTTACGTTGTGACGTTTGGTAGCACACAAAGTGTTCCTCCGGTAAACGGGAGTTGCATAATCTCATAGTCATAGGAACATGTATAAGTTATGAAGAAAGCAATAGCAACAAACTAAACGATCAAGTGCTAAGCTAATGGAATGGGTCAAGTCAATCACATCATTCTCCTAATGATGTGATCCCGTTAATCAAATGACAACTCATGTCTATGGTTAGGAAACATAACCATCTTTGATCAACGAGCTAGTCAAGTAGAGGCATACTAGTGACACTCTGTTTGTCTATGTATTCACACATGTATTATGTTTCTGGTTAATACAATTCTAGCATGAATAATAAACATTTATCATGATATAAGGAAATAAATAATAACTTTATTATTGCCTTAGGGCGTATTTCCTTCAGTGGGGGCATATGGCTTTGGTTGGCAAAGAGTTGGCATCCGACGCAACGTTGGACAAGGTCCTGTGCATCTGCTCGGGCCATCGGCCAATAAAACCCTGTACGGAAGGCCTTGCTAACAAGGGCTCGAGCTGCGGCGTGGTGCCTGATACGTCCATTTTGCATCATGCTTTTATATCGATATTTATTGCATTATGGGCTATTAGTACACATTATGTCACAATACTTATGCCTATTCTCTCTTATTTTACATGGTTTACATAAATAGGGAGAATGCCGGCAGCTCGGATTCCGGGCTGGAAAAGGAGCAAATATTAGAGACCTATTTTGCACAGCTACAAAAGTCCTGAAACTTCATGAAAGTTATTTCCAGAATATATAAAAAATATTGAGCGCAAGAAGTACCAGAGGGGGGCTACTCACTAGCCACGAGGGTGGGGGCGCGCCCCCCTGCCTCGTGGGCCCCTTGGTGGCCCTTCGATTCCCATCTTCTGCTATATGGAGTCTTTCGTTAAGGAAAAATCATAAGCAAGCTTTCGGGACGAGACTCCGCCGCCACGAGGCGGAACCTTGGCGGAACCAATCTAGGGCTCTGGCGGAGCTGTTCTGCCGGGGACACTTTCCTCCGGGAGGGGGAAATCATCGCCATCGTCATCACCAACGCTCCTCTCATCGGGAGGGGGCCAATCTCCATCAACATCTTCACCAGCACCATATCTTCTCAAACCCTAGTTCATCTCTTGTATCCAATTCTTGTCTCTAAGTCTGGGATTGGTACCTGTAGGTTGCTAGTAGTGTTGATTAGTCCTTGTAGTTGATGCTAGCCGGTTTATTTGGTGGAAGATCATATGTTCAGATCCTATATGCATATTAATACCCCTCTGATTATGAACATGAATATGCTTTGTGAGTAGTTACGTTTGTTCCTGAGGACATGGGAGAAGTCTTGCTATTAGTAGTCATGTGAATTTGGTATTCGTTTGATATTTTGATGAGATGTATGTTGTCTCTCCTCTAGTGGTGTTATGTGAACGTCGACTACATGACACTGTCGGGTTTTGGGTTCCGACAGACCCTTGAGGTTCGAACACTGGGGTGCGCGCGAAGATCTCTCACCTACCGATCTATGTCCGATCCTCTCGTGCGATCTAAGATGAAAATGATGAACAACACAAGAGACACGAGGTTTATACTGGTTCGGGCCACCGTTGTGGTGTAATACCCTACTCCAGTGTGTGGTGTGGTGGATTGCCTCTGGGGCTGATGATGGACAGTACAAGGGAAGAACAGCCTTGCGAGAGGTGTTCTTGAGCTGGTGCAATGAACTGCTAGGGTGAGCTCAGTCGCCTCTCTCTCTCTCTTTGCTATGGTTCTACCAGATTTCTAGCCGTCGTGTCCCTCTACTCTGTGGTGGCTAGCTCTATTTATAGAGGCCCTGGGCCTCTCCCCAAATAATGAGCGGGAAGGGCGCCAACAATTGGCCATTTCGAAGGGGAACATCTAGTACAAGTTATGCTGACCAAAGGTGGTCTTCGGCTGCCAAAAGCACTGGCGATGACGCCGTCTTGGGCTCCACGGTGACCTCCATCCTGCCGTCCGGCTGGTCTTGGTCTCGTTGCACCAGAATGGTAACCTTTGCCTGATGCCTTGGCCTGTGCTTGCCCCCTTTGCACCAAAGGGGAAACAAGGACACTGTGCAGGCCGGCGCCCACCTGGTCTCAATCGTCATGGCTTGCGTCACGGGTTCCTCGCGAGGTACCCTTGCATTGATCTCTCCGCCTCCTCGCGAGCCTGCCTGATGAGGCCGCCTTTGAGGAAGCTTCCTGTCGTCCGCACCGCGAGGCTTGGCCCCCTCGCGAGGGTCTTGAGCTTGAGCTGATGAAGACGGGCCGCGTTGGGCCCTTGCCCGAGCCACGCCGCAGGCCGCAGGCAGGCAAGTCTGGGGACCCCCGTTCCCAGAACGCTGACAGTAGCCCCCGGGCCCAAGGCGCGCGCGTGCTTGGTTTAGCAGAGAAGCGAAGGGGCAAGTGCGAAGTGCCGCGGGCCCTAACAGCCTGCAGCCTTGGGCGCCGCGTGGCAGTTGATTGGATGTGGGCGTCTGCACTTCCCACGACGCCTCGGTAACTGCACGACTTGACAAGTCCCTGCATGCAAAGATATGGGTCACGATTACCCAAGGGAGTTCTTGGAGCACCGGGTGGCTCTGCTCCAGGAGCACCCGCTCCCACTGTGGAGGCTAGGAGGAGCAGACGCCGCCCTGTGCCTGAGCTCCGAGGCCCTGACCGACGAGGATCTGGCTGCGGCCCTCCATTCCTTGGTTGGGGGAGACGTGGCGAGCCCGGTGGGCGCCCCGTCCCCCTGTTCCTTCATGACGACTGGGAGCTGGTGGTGAACGCCATGCCCACCTTCAACAGTGAGGGGCTGGTGCCCGCGGCAGCTCCCGAAGATCTAGCGGTCTTGGCGACGGTGAACTTGTCCTCCGGTAGCTCCAGTGAGGAAGAGGAGGAAGAAGAGGCGGAGGAGGAAGCGTCTGACTCAGAGGAGACTGGCAAGGATTGGGGGGAGTCCTTCCCTCAGCGCAGGTCCCAGGCCCTCCGCTCCATGCCGGACGACGACGAGGCCAGTGCCAGGCGAGGAAGGGAGGGCTCTTCCTCGGTCACGAGGAAGGGCAGGTCGAGCCTGGTTCCCCCAGAGTCTGCTCTAGTCCCTGGGGGTCCAAGGCTAGCTCCATCCATACTGACGCGCCTTCTGCTTCCGGGCCCTCCAAGGCTGACCCCCGCTGCAGGCTCTCGGGCTTCAAGTTTGGCCGAAAGTTGCTTGAGTCCACGAATGATGTCCAGTAAGTGCTCGATTCGTGCTCTGCTTGGTTTCTACCACTAAGGCTTGGCATTTGCGCTCTTTTACCAGGCCGGCACTTGCTGCCAAGAGGTTGAAGGAGGCTTCTGCGGCCCCTCTTCGGGCGAATCCGTCTGCCGGGGCAACGCCTTCGGCTGTTGGGGAGAGGACGCTAAGGCCTGCGCCTCTCTGACCCCACCGCCCTCGCAAGGCCAACTGGGGCACCCCGGCGAGGAGTCAGCCCCCGTGGCCCCGCTGGACTTGGAGTCGACTGTGCCCGACGCTGCAGCCGTGGCGGCCAGGGCTCAGGAGGTCCCTTCCTGCCAAGCCGTGGTCACGCTGCCATCCTCTCCGCCTGCTCCACAGGTTATTGTCTCTTCTGCTCCCTCCGCCGCTGTCCTGGACCAGGTTGCCAATGAGCTGGGCCAACTGCGGGAGGATCTCCTGAGCGCAGACCCTCGTCTGGTGGCCGGGCGCCTGGAGTTGGCCTCTGGCTGGGCTAGTTCTACTGCCTCCGTCGAGCGGTGTTGAGCCAGGCCATGTCATCCTCCAACGAGGAGAGGCGGGCCGCCAACCAAGCCAAGGCCACTCGCGATGCTGCCCTGGGCAACGTCGCAAATGCCCAGGGCCGCTGCAAGACGCTTGAGGCCGAGCTGCAGGGCCTGCGCGACGAGCTCGCCAAGGAGGTGCGCAGCCGCCAGGAGAAGGAGAAGGAGATGAAGGCTAGGAAGGCCGCCGCCAAGGACCGTGACGCCAAGCTTGATGACCGCGATAGCCGACTGGAGACGCTGGAGCGGTCGCTGAAGGCGGAGAGGACCGAGCTGGACGCCAAGGCAAAGGTCCTGACGGAGGACCGGGTGGCCTTCGCGGAGCTGGAGAAGAAGGCTCGAGGCATACTAAAGACAATGTATGAGAGCGGCTTGGAGGAGCCATTGGCCGGTGAGGAGGACGGCCCTGCCAAGCTGCTCCCCTTCCTGGTTGATGCGCTTGAGGACGTTGCGGACGGCCTTGGCCCCACGGTCGAGGCCGAGGCGCGTGCCCTGTCTTCTGCGGCGCTGACGCGTGTCCTCAGCCATGTCTACCTGTGCGACCCCAATGTCGACTTCGACAGCTTGCTCGAGCCCATGAGCGGCGACCGTGCCGCCGCCGCCGCTGAGGCCGTGAGGGGCCGAGCCGAGGTTTTGCTGGGGAAGTTCCGCTCCCCCAGTGTCCTGCCCGGGCGCAGTGCTGCCGGCCTTGCGACCTCGAGAGGCGAAGCCGTCCAGCGTGACTCCACCACCAGCGACGGTGTTACCGGGGAGTGATTCCTTCGCGACTTCCATCCTGTTTTATTCCTGCATATGCACCATGCCTCGCGGAGGCGTTAAAACTTGTGTTTGGCGTTGTGGAACAATCTTATGGCTTGTAATATTTGCTTTGAATTTCCCGGAATTTGCATTTTCCTCTCCTACTTGTTTACGCTCTACGTCGGCAGGGCCCGGCCCCGCGCGTACCTCACCCAGCGTTAACCCCGACCGGAAACCAAGGACGGGACTAAGGAGTGAGGGGCTACATGGCAAGTTAGGCTCCTGAGTCGCGATGCTCAGGAGTCCCCCTTGACGCGCGAGCAACAAGTAGGGAAGGGGGAGCGAGGAGTGGATTGATCGTTCTACGTCGGCAGGGCCCGGCCCCGCGCGTACCTCACCCAGCGTTAGCCCCGACCGGAAACCAAGGACGGGACTAAGGAGTGAGGGGCTACGTGGCAAGTTAGGCTCCTGAGTCGCGATGCTCAGGAGTCCCCCTAGACGCTCAAACGGGTTTCGTACCTTGGCTCCGCTTGGGGAGTGGCGCGCGACGACCAGGTCCAAGGGACCTGGCTGGGTGGCGTGCGCTCGGGCGAGGCCCGGGCGTAGCCCCCGTGTCCAGCCCCCTCGCGCGGCACTCCCGAGGGGAGGCGTTGCGATGGTGCCGGACACTGAGCTCTGGGCTCCCTGAGGTTGGTACGGCCATGGGCCGCCCTCAGTTGTTTATCACCAGCGCGGAGCATAGCGCTTCCGTATGTGTACGGGCATAGCCGCTCCTCGGCAGTGTCGTCAGCCAGCATGGAGCATGGTGCTTCCACTGGTGCGTGGGAGGGGGCTCCCCTCCGGGAGGAGCCCCCGGGGCGTGTACAGCCCCGCCCTGACACGTGGCCGGCACGGTAGGGCTAGGAGAGGTGTATCTGGGCACCCGTGAGCCAGCGCGGGACTCACGAGGCCCTACCTCGAGGCGGGTTGCGCCTGGCTCTGGGCCTTTATCAATTGGTGTGTTCCTGCAGGGTTGTTAGAATGCAAATGCTCTACGTCCTCAGGTCCCGGCCCCCGAGCGAGCTCAGCCGCCGCTGGTATGACAGGTCGCGATGCCGTGGGTCAAGGCCAGGGGGTGAGGGCTGGAGAGCCAGTAAGAGCCCATGAGTCGCGATGCTCAGGCGCCCCCTTTTAACGTGCAAGCGCTTTGCACGACGACAAGCAGTAGGTGATAATTATGGGAATCAGATTAAGCGTGAAAGAACAACTTCATCCTAGGGTAAACGCTGGAAAAGCAACTGCCGCTGGGTCGGGCCCGAGCGGTGTGGGGATGATGCAGCCCGAGGGGCGCCCCCAACAGGGTAAGTAAAGAGCATAACCAAAATGGATACATGCCGCGGGGACGGACCCACGCGGCCTGGGAATGGTGCAGCCCTGTGGGCGCTCCCAGCTGAAAGTAGAACTCTGAAAGATGTCACCTGGTGCTGTTGAAGATGAAGTGATGCTGAGGAAGTGAGCGATGCACGGTGAAGACGTCGGCCCTCATGAGCCCCCAGGCCCAGGGGCCTCGGGAGGCTCTGGTGGCACGTGCAGGTCTTCGGGGACCATCGCCACCTCCGCCAGGACCGCGCGATGCCTGACCTCCTGAGCCTCCAGAATGCTCCTCAACAGGCGCTGATGTGCGGCGACCGCGCTCGGCAGGCCGAAGGGCATGCGAACGTAGCTGTGGGGTGGTCCCACGCAGCGCCCTACGGCCGAAGGCCATAGGCGCTCCTGGGACGCAGCTCGGTTGAGCCCTGGTACGTCGACGCAGACGCGCAGTCCTCCATCCTCGCCTGGATGTGGGGCCACGGCAGGTAAGCGGCGGCTGCCGCGTGTGACTCTGGACTCTTGTAGCTCTTGGGTGTTCCTTGCGATGAACTCCTGAGGGTTTGGTCTCCTTTGACTTGTACCTTTCTGAGGGAAGCATGCCTGAAAGCACCCCTACAAGTGGTGCCCGAGCGCCTCCCCCGCGACCTTGGCAAGGTCGGTGGCTCTCCAAGAGAGAGCCCCCAAGCCCTGCCTGAGGAGGGCGCCGGGCGCGCCTTCCTATGCGCGAGAGGGCGGCGCTCCCTGATCGGGCGCGAATCCTGACGCAATACCTCCGGAGGTGCCTGCTTCCTTGCGACTCCAGCCAGGTGAGGTCTTCTTCTTCTTGAGGGTCGCCTCGGGAGGCCCCCCGCTCCTGCGATCTGGGTCTTCGATTGCTGCGGCTTGGAACGCA